>NC_051179.1:38502189-38728207 GCF_013339695.2 Rhipicephalus sanguineus | reverse complement strand
ATGGGCCCACCTTGAGGAAGAAGCATCATTCTGGGCAGCGTTCACACGGCGAGCTCGGTGAGTGCTTCCTGCTACTCACCGAACATCGCAGCCCACGTCAAAGCAGAAATCTTCCTTGCGGAAGTGCTAAGCCAGTAGCTGTTTACAATTTTTCGTTCTGCATTTGCAGATTCATGCACCTTCTTACCCTGTGGACACATGTGAAAGCTGGCAGCAGGCTCCATAGCGTACGCCCTGCATTGAGCACTGGCCTACCATACAAAACTCCTCCAAAGACAGTGGCTACATAATGTAGTGATTTCTTTCAAGTGTTGTCGAGCGCAAGCAACAGCAGGAAACCTCCCCAGTCACTCAGAATTACAGCGCAGGTGGCATTCTAAAGTTTTGTTTTCAGCTCGCTCTGGTGCTCCCAAAGCAGACTAAGCAGCCACTATGACCACATGAGCCTGCCTAGCACGTTACACCAAAGGTGGCGTCTGCTCTTCCAGTGGTATGCCTTACGCCCAATACCAGTTACCGGAAGTGGCATGAGAGCACTCGGATAAGGGCAGCTAGAAGTTAAATGGAGTAGATAATAAGGAAATAATTTTAAATGCCTCAAGTTAAAGGCACGCTGAAAGCATAGGCGCTCTGTACAAATGCACAATGTTGGTAGGTCCTTATGGTAACAGGTTGTCTAAACCATGCCACTTAGTAGGCTTTAAATAGTGTTATATATGAAGACTGCACTTACACCTAGTCTTCGGTCACCTCCGCTTAGCGGGGAATGCCATTCATGCAAACAGTGCGATTGGTTTCCCAATGTGGTGATGTTGTAAACAGATTGTAAACAGATGAGCCATGCCGCCCTATTTTAACGCCTTGTTTGTTCTGCATGCACGAATCGTTTTTATGTACGTGTAAGAATAAAACAATTTTCAATGTACGCAGCTTGCAGCATTCAATGTAAGCATCGTAGACAGTCTGCCACAGCTGTATCGGCGCACTCGCGCTAGGAGTGGAACGGATTTAAAGGCTGGGATAGTAGCCGCAGCAGCCCGTGGAGGGTCCCCTGTAGCGCCAAACACGTGACTGGCTTCTTGCGATGCAGAAAATGACCTAGCCCTTTCAGACTTCAGGAAGCATGTCAATTTCTTGTTGACAGATTTTATGCCTTCACGGGCCCCTTCGATGGCGTGGTATTGACTATCTTCTTTTGCGAACAAGGCAAAGGCAACATTATGCACGTTGCGTCAGTTGACGAACGAATGCGACCTCGTTTCAAAGTCCGGTGAAAAGGGCAGAATATAAACACAAAGAACGACAGAAAGTTTCTAGAGGTAGGAATCAGTCTTTAATCGGACGAAAAGCGTCAAAAGCCGACACATGAGAAGACACGATGTCTGGTTCTCTAGTGTCCGTATTGGCGCGGCTCACTTTCTTCTACGATAAACATGGGAGGAGTCGATCCCGCCTACGTCGTGCCAAGATGCAAGGACAGCGGTCGCCGTAAAGACGATACATATTTGCTTCACTACGCAGACAGCAGGAACGTCGTGCAGCATGCAGTGGTGTTTTGCTTACCTTCTAGTGGCAAAGCGCAAGTGTCGCACATCAGATTTCGATGCTTGATACCCCGGATGGTGCCTAATATAACCATAACGTACACAGGCGCATATATATTGCACAATATCAAGTACAACAGTGCAAGGAAAGGTTGCAATCGCTTGGAGTTTCAAAAAGTTAAACAGGAAGTCTCCATGACACCAGTTGCAGGAAGCAGGTGGCGCTTCGCGCAGTCAAAAACCGAAACCGAAAGCTATCCTTGAGCGCCTCCCGTCATTTACGGCCGCCGACCCACTCACTTCGATGAAAAGAAATCGAGAGAACTTTGCTCCACGGGAGATATGGGTGGGGATTTTTGCTGTATTTTAAAACACTTATGCGCCATATGGCTAAAATGAAGGTGTCGAATAGTGGTTTCTGCATCGAATTCTTTCATTCAGCAGCAATTTTCACCCTTGAAGAAGACAAGACTGCTTGTCGAAACGCTGACTCCAGCGACACTCCGTGCCCAAGGATTTTTCACATTTTCAAGCCTCCATCTTCCCCTGAACTTCTGCCATTTTTGGATTATCAATTTTGCTGGCTAGAGAAGCTCCAGAAATTAATCTGATGCCATATTATGCAGACATCTCTTTAGTTATCACTCTTGATAGAAGTTATATGGAGGCATAAAGAAAAACATAAATGCCTCAGCTTGCGCCACCGAGGTGTAACAGGCTAACAGTGAACAGCTAAAACTTTTGATTGTGAAATGCTGCCATGGTACAACGCTTTGACTAGGGTGTCACTGGAGCCAACATTTCGACAAGCCGACTTGTCTCCAAGTTGCAGCCACGAAGACAAGTACGCTTGTCGAAACGGCTCCAGCAACACCCCGTGTACAAGAATTTTTCATATCAGCAAAATCGGTGTTCTTTTGTCCAAAGAATTAGTTAATGCTGTTTATTCTGACATGGCAGTCGCTTAATTCATTGCGCTCCAGACAACATAAGCATTTTAAGTCGACTCATTTTCATAAGTAATGCTGCATGGAATGTGTTATACTGCGCTTCCAAAAGTAAATGCAAAATGTCAACAAATGTTGTCGATCATAACCTTTATTGTAGCAATTCCAACCAATATGCTGGCCACTTGGCATAGGAAGAGCAATGGAATTGATGACTTGGTCCAAGAACCTGCACGCAAAAGGCACAATAAGTACAAGGTGTCTCCATTGAGCAGACATATATCACCACAACAAAAATCGGAAGGCTGACTTGGCAAACGCACAAGCACAGCAGCAATACTTTGTCGAATTGTCGAACACCTGTAAATGCCAAAAGCAGGGGCGGTTGAACAGCTGATTTTGTCTCACTTAATGAAGTAAATCTAGATATGCTAAAGAATCTAGGGTAGGCAAAATTGACGAGCTCCTCCACAGCACTGTGTGTGACAATCATATTGTGGTTTTGGGAATATCTGGAATTCTAATTTCATCTTGCATACAAAAGGCATATTAAATTAAAAAAATGTTTCAGTCAAGCATGCACATACACCTGCATACCAAAAAAAAAAACAAAAAACAAGAGGCTATAGTTTGGTCAAAAGACAACAGACGATGCAGCACAGGGTGACAGAGGTTTAGGGAAAAATTCAGCCTAGTTGGCAACATACTAAGAATTTTTTGCACATAAGCAACACGAGGAGAAAAATGGAGAGACACAACACATGCACTAACTTTAAACAAAATCGTTTATTGCACACGAGGCAAACATTTATACAGTGTTGGTGCCCTCACACTGCACCAAGAAGCCATGCACAGAGATTTATTTGTCTTTTTCCACTTCATTTTTACAAGACGTACGTAACACTAATCAACTAACGAACTATTGCACAATCAAGAAAGCAGATTCTTTATCCGACAAGGACAGGGACAGAGTGCTAACACGATTGGTACCCAATTTTTGCAATTCCTGCAGCTAATAGTATTATAAATCTCGTTAGTTCAGCTCTGTTAGTTGACAAAACCTTTGTGTTCTGCAAGAAAGGTTCACACATTACAGTGCTATCTTAACCTATCATTCATGCAGCTGCTTGTTTGCCCAGCATACTGCTTACTGCAGAAGAGAGGTATCTGATAAGCAAAAGCTTGTCTACATTCCGCAAACCACATCCTACATCGTTTTCTTACAAGCAGTTTTCTTCCATGCATGACTGCAAATTCTGCAAATGGATTTCAGCTTTCATAGAGCTGGAAAACTATTTGCACATTTGTATGTGACACCAACCTTATTATGTAATGCTAAGTTTTGTGCAAGTATGGCACATCAGCTGCTATTTTTTGAGCGACATCACTGTTGGAACAGCCAACTAGAGCAATGGAGCGGTACTTCCTAATTTAAAGGACCCCTGACACCGATTTTGGAAACGCGAGATGCTTGTGTCGTTTCATAGTCCTGCATGCGGGGGCACTTCTGACCGATTGTGAGTGACGAGCGTTGCCTTTAAGATATTTTAATTTGGTTTTAAAGTAAGCCTGAGTGCTCATCTGAACTTTGAACTCCTATCAACATAACCACTAGTATGACGTAGACGTAGGCCCCTTGTGACGTTGCAGAGGTAAAGCAAGTATTGTCGACGTCATAGACAGAAATACGCGCGGTGCACTGTGGTTATAGTGAACTAGAACCAACTTCCTAGTGGCGCGAACGGGAGGGTTCAGGCGTTCCTCTTGGCGAAGAAAAATCCAGATGGCGCCAGTGCAACTTTTTCTAGTCGCACCGCCTCTTCTGCTGTAGGCGCTTGCGCGCGTTGTGTGCATTTCTCCACGTTCCGCGTTGTTGTAGCGGTGCCGTGCATTAATAGACAGTTTCAGTTGAGCGCCCACTACATATATGTGAACGCAGCCTGTCATTGGGAATGGCTGGCAGGCTGCGTCCGCAGAGCTGCTGCGGATGCCCAAATAAAACTGTGTAACGCGTTTAACAGAGAACGTGTATGCCGTTCGCTTCGACTAACTTCCAATGAATATCGTACTCGGCTGTTTCAGGAGGTTTGAACAACTTACACATGTTATAGGTGGATAGCAAAATGACGTCTTCCGGTTCGATGCCTAGCTTTCGCTGTTTCAAGGTGTGCGCCGTTCAGCGCTTTCGGGTGAGGACGTACAACTGCGGCGTCTAAGCGGCGTCTGTAGTGAGCTGGAATCGTTATAATTTATTATCATACTCTTATGTTTTTCTTTATATTTCACTACAGCTGCTTCGACTAAGGCGCAGCTACCATATTTCAGACGCCAGTGATACACCAGCTCACGGCTTCTCACAGTTCTTCAACGGCGGCGCCAAGCAGTGCTGTCAGCACTAGACGCTTGTAAAAAAAAAAATAACTGCCGGGTGGCGACAAAAAGAGCAACGCATAGTGAGTCCACTATAGGCGAACGCATCGGAGCGCTAGAAAAAAGTGCAGCCGCGATCCTTGCGGCGAGGAGACGCGTTCGGTTTCAGCCGTTGCATTGCCAGGCTCCTCCGTTCAAAACATTCGCAACCTCAGCGTCTGCCACTTGCGAACCGTCGTCGGGCTCGTTAGACAATGAGTAGGGCCACGAATCTGCGTCTGACAGCGATGACATCGTCTACCACGTGCTCGACGAGCAGACGAACTTATCCAACTGGCAGTTCAACAAGCGCGTGGCTGACATCACCCAATACTGAGCGTACGTCATCACGCGGCGCTAGTTTCTTATCCTCTTTCGGCGCGCGTTTTGAACCTACGCTAAAAATGACCATAATTAAGGCTGCTAAGATTAATTAGACATCACGTAGGAGCATTTGCAGTGTCATTCCGTGATTACAAGACATAGACCTACTTATTGCAACATAAATGTCACAAACAAAAAATCGGCTGTCATGGGCCCTTTAAGCCTTTTACGACTTACACTTCTGTTTGTGCGACGCGTTGTGTGTGAACCTTTCCCATGTGCTGTGTGTCCTGTTGAGTTGTTACGCTATCCAACTACAGTTATGGAAAGGATGGCATCACGTGCTAATGTACAAGTAGTTTTTCAGCTCCATGCAAGCTGAAATCGATTTGCAGAATTAGTAGTCAAGCACCAAAGTAGACAATTGCTTGCACAAAACGACATAGGACATGCTGAGAAGCTGTCGTTTATCAGATACCTCTTTCATGTGGTAAGTGGTATGTCAGGAAATGAGCCACTGCATGAATGATAGGTTAAGAGAGCACTGTAATCTTGTGAACAAATGCAACGATGGATGGCTGGCGTCACAGTGTAGGGCATGAGAGTATGAACCTTTCTTTCAGGAGACAAAGGTTTCATCAGCTAATAGAGTTGAACTAACGAGATTGATAATAGAAGCTGCAAAAAATGTAAAAGTGGTACCAATTGTGTTAGCACTCCGCAACTATCCTTCTCGAATAAAGAATTGACTGTATTGAATGTGTAGTAGTTCGCGAAGTGATTATAGTGTGCCATATATTTTGTCAAAATAAAACAGAAAAAGACATATCTCTCTGCATGGCATCTTGGTGAAGCGCTAGGGCACCACCACTGTGTCTATTAGTGCCTTGTGCGCAATAAACCATTTTGTTGAAAGTTAGTGCAGACTTTGTCCCTCCCTTTTCGTCCTTGTGTCGCTTATGTGCTAAAGATTCTTACCAAGTAAGTTGAGGTTACTTATGAGTACTGACAGGAAAAAAAGATATGTTAAAGGAGTACTGACATGAATTTTAAAAATTTTCGGATTGATGCTCTAAATAAAAATACTGACGTCGAGAAACCTAAAACGAGTATTGTGGTGCCTGGGAATGCATCGTATATATTTTATTTATCGCTGCCTTAAAAAGACACTTTTGGTTTCGATATCGAGGGGGCGGCTGCTCGGTGACGTTTCATAGCAGTGTAATGTCACGGGGATACAGAAACTCGCGACGTACTAGCGGCAAATCCATCATCTGCCCGTGGTGCACATAAACAACGATAAGTTAATTGTCGTCCAGTGACCCTGACAGTGATTTCTACGATATAGGCTGCATGCAGGATGCAGAACTTGCAAACTCGGGGGAACTGTCTTGACTCGTCAGGATAATGCCCATTGCACTGTGGCTGGCTTGCAGATGCTCAGCGACGAAAACTTCAAAGTCAAATTAAAATATTTGATACGTGTTCTCCGACTCCGGTGTGTGGATATCGTTGACACTGTATACCAAGGAAACCAAAAATGTCCCTTTTGCGATGTCTCAAAATCTTGTCAGTACTCCTTTAAAATTAAAGCAATTTCAACCACAAAATACACATAAGCGCAGCAGCGAAACATTGGTAAACAGCACTAAACTTGTAACAGCCAAAAGCAGGTGCAACTGAACAGTTGATATTGTCCCACACAGTGCAATTAAATTTACGTGTTTTATGGAATCCCGGGTAGGCAAAATAAACGAGTTCCTCCACAACAGTATGTCTCACAATTGTGACCTGGTTATGCAATTACCAGAATGCTAATTTCGTCCTGCATGCAAAACGCACAATGAAGTCAGTCAAACATATGCATGCAGCAGCTTACCCTATGTTTCAGAAATTACGACAAATCGGAACATTTTCCAAGCATGTTTTTGACACTTTCTGCAATGCCGCAATGGTTATTTATACCACCTGCACAAATCCTTATAAGTGAAACACACGGTGTCTTTAGAAATGTTCACGCATCCGAGGGCAAGCTTGTGAAGCATTTGCGCGTTTTCAGAACCTTTAGTACCGATGAAAGTGCCTCCTGCATTATATGTTTCGTAGCAAGCCCACTTTTGTAGCTGCCAAGCCATTTGTTCTAGAAAGTCTACATCGTTATCAGCGCCACGGTGCAATTAATAGGTCCCCAACTGCTGCAAGTTCATAAGTAGAAGGTTATGGCACACCAGCAGGCGTTTCTTGTGTGAGGCGGTACCGGACATAATACACCTATGCTATTTAAAACTCTGCATGCCTTAGTTGGTTACTTGTTTTGTACTGAGCGCACTATGAGAGTATGTATTTACAAATGCACATTATCATAACCACTGCTATGTTTGTTAGAGCAAGCTTACTCTCTCTTTGCACTTTGAAAGCTCGACACCTTGGCAGACATCGCTTGGTGTTTAGTCAATGAACTTTTTGCCAGACATGCAGCACTGCACTTTCCCCTGATGTTGGACTTTGGCAAGAGGATGCGCCAGCCAGCAAATGTCCACTGGAATGTGAATGCACCGTGCAGAATTTGCACATTTTCTCCAAACTTGTTGACTATCTTCTGTCCTGATCGGTTGGGACATGCTAGTGTGCACACCGTTGAACTTTCGGCAAACATTTCACAAGGATTTAATTGGCTTCAGCCCGTGGCAGGAGCACCAGAAGGATGGTAGACAAGTCTGCTATCTGAAAGGCTATGCCTTACCACCCTGCAACTGCCAAATTAAGCATAGCACACAAACTCAGTGCACCGATTCCAGACAAGGTAATGGAGCAGCGTTTCCCTATACAAATAAACTAGTTAACATGAAAAGTAATACCGAAGGATTCCAACAAAAATATGCAGATCTTATGCGAATTTGTCTTTTTTTTTTTCGAACGTCGATGAATTTGCATGGAGGTAAAGTATCACCTTCGAGATTGGAGTCCAGGAACTCACCCTTTCCAGTTTTTTTCTTCCTTCAGAAACTAGGCAACTAACAACGCCAAATGCTACTTTGAAAGATGGTGACAATAATACTGAAACTTTCTGCAGTATTTGAGCACATATGGATCTGCGGTATGTGCAAAATCTATCTCATACAGAAACGTACCCATCCCTACAACATGCTTTCAATAACAAACAACGGAAGAAACTGTTGATGTACTTGATGTCTTGAGCCTCTAATTCATGATAGAACATAGCATGCAATGGAAGAATTTAGGAAGCTTGTACATTAACTGCTGACCTAAAACAGCCAGAAAATATTCCGGGATGTCGGTGTTTGTCATAAGAGCCATGCTAATACATGGCAATAGCAGATGGTAATGAAACTGGCATGCTTTCAACCGGGCTCTTTGGCTCACTCTTGCTAGTAATCTTAGCACTGTTAACGATTACAAGAATCTAAAAAGGAAATTTCCTTTACCTGGAGGGCTACTGAAGACTGAATGACACAGTTATGCCCTGCCTTCTGTATTTTGCGGGCCTCGAAGATTTCGCGTGTCAGCTGGTCCGTGGTGGCGGAAAAGAATCCTCATTCTAGAAAATTCTGCGGTGTACCCGCAATCTTGGCAGTGCATTGCCAAGTGCGTCGAGCGAACATTACTTCTCGGGGAATTTTGATGCTCCCTCAGTTGCAAGTTTACGCGTTGCCCCGATTGCCCAATGTAAACACTTCCACACGTACACAATGCCAATGGCACAAAAACATTCGTGTGCTTAATGGAATATGAATCCTTCACCACTGGGCCTTTTTCCGCACTGCTGTGCAGATATCACCAACTTTATTCTTGGTTGCGAACACCACTTCAATGCCATGACGTCGTCATGAGTTTCTTGCCTTGTAAGAGCATGCGCAGTAAGAGTATATCATGATGTTTCTTCAATAAACTTTTCAGTTGAAAGTCAGCACTCGTGTCGTGTCTACTCGTCCTTGGTCTCTGTTATTTCGCACTGTTTTGCCTCTACCAGCTATGAATTGTTACCAACTCGCCCAATTTTCAATCATACTAGCCTGTAAACCTTCGGCTTATATTTCTTTTACCTTGAGCAGTAGTCCTGCCCACGGTTTTTGAACCACGAGAGCCCTATTGTATGTGTTAGCCTCCTGTAAAGCTTTGAACAACGGCTTGAAAATAGAATTTTGAATCACAGCGCAAGTTGCCCTCATTAAAGCCAGACCGATGCAAAAGCTGTGTCCCCTTGAACTTCATGTCTGGCTTCTTGGCAGAGCAGTGGCCTGTGCCCATTAAAGGGGTACTGACACAAAATTTTGCGGCCGAGATAGCCTGCTGGATCGATTCCTGTGTACGTGCGTGTACCATCTGCAAAATATCGACAGCGAATAAAGCTTGGCAGGTATTTTATATGAATTTTGAAGTTCGCGAGCGCTATCCAGCATTATAGGCCGCACCTAGTGCATTGACACCCTCGGAGGTGACCCGAGGTGACTTCCCCTACGTAACCGTTGCAGCCGGTACAAGTTATGATGACGTCGTAGCCGCCATTTCTGTTTTGACGCGCTTCCCGACGAATCGCTCCGATGAAGCGGGTCAAACCTGAAGTGATTCGCCACGTCGAAAATTCCTTCCATCCCCGCCGCAAGAAAATCGTCGCCATCAGACGACGATGAGCCCGACGACGACAGACCGCGCGGAAATGCGTCACTGTTCTGCGTGCTCACGTGACCGAGCGTTTCACTCGCTAGGTGGTGATAGTTGCACCCGGCGGCTTGTCGTTTTTGGAGCTCTTTCAAACCGAAACTGAGGCTGTGTCGGTAATGAGGAGCTTGTAATTAATTATCTGTCGCGCGCTGCAGCAAACGATGTGCCGTGTTATGACTAACATGCCCCCAGCAACACATTGCAGCAAAAAAAACGCGGTGAGAAAATGTTTGTGTCAGGACTCCTTTAAGCTAATGAAAAAAAGCCCATGAGCAGTGAAGTGGGGACACTACGGCACATTAGTTTTAAATGCTTTTTGTTTAACGTTGGCAGATCAATTTTTGTGCACTGATTAGTACACCACTTCTGACATATTTCGCAATGGTCAAACGAAGAATATGCACGCACAAAGTGTACTTACATACAGCTCTACAGCTCCAACTTTTTCCATGGGCTCGGATCCAACGCCAAAGTGTTACGACTGCACTCGCAGCATGGGCACCTGCGCAAATAAAAGCTTTTTTGCACACTAATGTACAAGCGAAGGCCTAGCTTATTGCATTCGTTCTCATAAGTGTGTGTCACAAACCTTTTACTAGTTCATCTCTAGGGCAAGAAAGTAACTACAAGCGGTATTCAACCGTTTCCATACAATAGCGTGAGACGGAAGCTGCATAAGTTTCTGTCGCACAAATTGAACGGTGTTCCCAGGCTACAAGAAAATACAAAAACTGTCACGAGGGGGCGCCGTGCATACGTTAGGGGCCGCCATAGTCGCGCGCTGCCTCCAGCGCCAAAGCGGCCACGGCAGCAGATCTGGCGGGATAAGGGAGCAGACAACGCAGGCGGCGGCAAGCCACTGCGCCGTGTTTGGTGCTTCGCTTGAGGCGTTTCCTTTCCCGTTTGCTTCCAAAAGACGTCAAATTGTTAGCAGCTGTCCGAGAACGTAGCGTTAGCGCGGGTGCTTCTTTTCGCCAGACCTCGTGTATCCTCAGGCGAACGCGGCAACATTAAATACATGAGCTGGCGGAAGACAACGGAGGTGACGAGCCCGTTGAGCGAAACTGCGCACGTATAACGCGGGCCGCCTCGCTCACTAAACAATCACAGCTTATCACCCTCGGGCTAACGCGGCAGCGAACTCAGCGGCAGCTTGAAACTGGCGATACCAGCAATTGCACTGTCACGGCCACTGAATGAAAAAACGTTTTCCATCGATCGGCCGTGGCACTGCATTCGCTGCGCCGATTTAACCAGTGCAGCCGAGTTCGTCGTCGTGGCTCGTGTTTTGCTGCCATGGCACTGCGAAGCGTGCCAATTAGTATTACGTTTGGATTCAGAGAGCTACGTGATATAGTTTCCACCGAGGAGCTAATCTGAAGAAGGGCAGGGACCTCCTCGAAGCGGGGCACGTTCACGGCGTCGTGGAACAGGTGTTGCTCGGCAGATCAACAATCACGGGCAAATGCAACCCCAGCAAAAAAAAACCATCTATTTACAAAACTCACTTTTGTCGTCGAACGAGTGCGATCCACCGTCCACGCCGATCCCGTTCATATTCTCTAAATGGAAACCGGGAAAACGCGTGCCCAGAGAATTCCTGTAGGGGTTATTGCACCGAACAACGCAGCAATTATTCCTGGAGTTCGGCATTCCTACCAACAGCGGAACCGGCACAAAGCGAACTGCCCGCGAAAATACCTCGCGCTGTCACAGCGGGAGCGTGGAGCGAGCAGGGGTGCAATCGCGGAGCGATGTTGTATGCTATATTATTCTTATCGTCCACCACCTGCGGCTGACTGATCGCGTTGATAACGCGGACGTACCGTCGCTCTGGTCACTAGCCAAGCGCGAGAAGCACGAAAAGTGTAGTCATCGTAAAAGGCATAGTTCCTCGACTTCACCCCATTGCGAGCGCGTCAGAGCATCCCACCAAATCTGCGCTTCTTGCCGCTAGGGACGCCGAGCGGAGTTACATCTGCACGGAGCCTTAGAAAGCGATTGCCGCCCACCTCGGATCTATCAAGTGGCCGTCGCGCGCTCTGTCGCTCGTTATCTCCGAACTGATGCTTTTATTTGCTTTAGGTTCACGTCCTTAAGCTTCGACAGCAAGGTATTCGTGTCGATTCGGCACCGTTTTCGAGAGCCATACTCAAATAATCAACGATGTAGGCTTAGCGAGTGACAATCTCGGAGTCTCGAAGGTCATACATTATGTGTCGGTTAGTTGTTTTTACCCTCCATAGCTGGCGCAACTTGACGTGGCGGCAGCTACGGCACACAAAGCGGCTGCGAAAAAAACAACGTTTCACGGAATAATTTCTGTAAGGCTTATCTCTAGGGGTAATTAGAAAATGGACATCAATGTATACACGCTCATATGACAACACATACAAATCGCACACGACGCAGGAATCGAACTTATGACCACAAGCACCGAAAGCAGACACTCTAACCACTATGCCACAGAGCCACCGCATGCGTGGTTATCTTTTCACGGCCTTATATATTTACAAAGTGGTTTGCAACGAGAGGGTGGAGCTTGCTACTTCTTTTTTTGCATCATCGGCGTGTGTTTGCGCGTGGATTAGGTTAGTAAATAGTTAGCGCGGCGCCATGAACTCACGAAGGCCACCGTTAGCACCTTCAGCTCCGACCTCTGTTCGTCGTTTGTCGTGCCGCAAGAGAAATGATAAACGTGTGTTTTTGTGTGTTCACCATACATCGTGGATGTCTCGCTCGCCCAAAAATTTGCTCATACCGGCGTGAAAAGTACCTTTAGATAGCGAAACTCACGTATGTGTATTCTGCGAGCGTGTGCTGTTTGAGCAGTTCTGGTTATTTTTGCCGCGAGCTGCAAGTGTCGGCAGTGCGTTCTCAGCTGTTCGAAGACCATTATATGTCGCATATTTTTGTTACATACGTCGATGTCAGAGTTCCAAGGGTATTGCGCGTGTAGGTGCTGTTGCGATCTGCACGCAGGGTCATCGGCACCTCTGAGCAGTTAGACGAATATTTGCGTGATGAGCACTTACGCGCGCTGAAGCACGACATACAGTGCTTCTGAATTAGTCATAGTCAGTATTTAATTGCTTTTATACTCGGAGACTAGCTACCTTTTACTAAGTAACCTTTACTCTTCCGTATCACGCCGCCGTTAAAATGTATGTCGAAGGCGTCCACCAAGGTTAAGCACGATGTCCATTAATTCGCGAGTGACATGTCTCCCTTAAAATAGAAAAGATAATACTGTTGCGCCTCCGTATTGCGAACGTCCGCGTGTAGTTGGCACTACTCCTGAAGAGATTGTGCAGTACCTATTAAAAAAAAAAGGCATTGTTGTATGCCTCAGTGAAACAGCTGTTCTTCAGAAAATAAGGCGTCATTTTAATTAGGATATTTTTGTCGCGGCAGGACACAACTTGACTTTTTCGTGATTCAGGATTACACATAGCACGAACATGAGTGCAGCAGATAAATAAAAACTGAAAAAAGTGGGTGCCATGTGCACTCCTACTACCTCGTGTACCTGTAGTTGATTCCAAATCTACAAATTATGCGACCATTGATAAATGATCAATCCATCAATGTTCGTCCATCAATGTTCGATCACAGTCGATCTGTTTTCGTTTATTGCCTGTCGCTTATTTGCACGATGTTTTGCAAGAATCATCGGTTAAACCCATCTGGTAACGCAAGCATTATCTGTAGCATGCAGTGGTTCTCAAGAAGGGAAGGGGGGGGGGGGGTCAGCGAAGCCATTTCTGGGGGAAATACGCCTTTTTTGAAGAAACAGTATGTCCAATGACAGCGGCCCCCACTATTTTTTGTTTTGCTTCACCGCATAACGGTTATGCATTGCGGCGGAGCTGACTTATGCTTTTCATGAGATGGCTGTAAAGCTTTTACTGCAATTTTCTACCACATGTGCTTTTCCAGGCTTGCATATTTGAAGAGAAAGCGTAGCGAGAAACAGCTGAAATGTGGCGGCAGATCGCACAACTTAGTGACAAGCTGTTGAGATTGAATTGGCGTGGCACTTTAGTTTGACCATTCTTTGCCACGGAGAAACGCAAGGCACCTATTTCACGCTGCATGTTGTGCTAATTTATAAGCCCTCACCCTCCCCCCCCTCCTTACTTCTCACTGCAAGGGGTCCCTCATCACTTCCACCAGTCCATAAGGGGTCTCCAAAACATCCATGGCTGAGAACCACGACCTATATATCAGAGCCTGAACAATTTCTTTTACATGTACAAGGACTTTTTTGTTTGAATTCATTACATATTCTTAAAACTTCAAATGATACAATAAATGCTGGTTGTAGCACTTTATTAGAATCAAAACAATAACATTCACAATGTCAATGTAAATTTTACATTTTCATCTACCACAGAACCTATGCTCATTATTGAACAGATGAAACAACATACACAATGCAACCTGAGCACTAATTCACAGCAGTAAAATATTATGAAAGTATAGTTCGAAAATTCATCACAAAGCAAGACACATACACTTCGAAATTCCAGTATGCAAGTACAATCCAAAGAGATTGCATGCACAGCAGTGGCGTAGCCAAGGGGGCACACCGGGCCTCCCTCGCCCCCCCCCCCCTCGAAATTTTTTTTGCTATGGGATACAGAGCCCAAAATGACAACTGAACACATCTGCCTGCCCGGCTCCCACTTCAAATCAAGGAGACGACCCCCCCCCCCCCCCGAAAAAAATTTCTGCCTATGCCCCTGATGCACAGAGAACTTGGTGTCTGCTTACACATGAAGGCAACTCGATAAGTAATAAAGGCTTGCAACATGTAGGCATGGTGGTGTACCATTTTTCTTATATATTGCATTAGTTTGCCCTCAGGCATGAAAACATGTTACGCATGATTGCGCAGTTCAATGTTTTGTATAAAGACCTGTGGTGTCGACCATAGATCCATCTGCCAAGGTTTGTAAACACAGTCGCCTTTATTCACATATTTTTAAGAAATGATGTAAATTTATAAAGTTAAGCTTGGGAACATGGCATTATTTCGCAACCCTATTCACCCGTATTATTATACATAAATAGTAGACCAATGGTTACAATATTTACATGCCAGCTAGTGCCATGAAATGCGACCGGAAAATTGGTTCCTCGTCACCTTCAACAGCTCAATTTATGGCTCATGCAGAAGTGCCACATTGAAAATGAATCCGCGAATACCGTGACAGGAAAGTTACCTCGGAGTTAGGCAATAACATGCTTTGAATTAAAAATTGCCCATCAATACTGGTGGTGGCTTGGCACATTAGAGCCAAGGACTGGACATGCCATGAGGTTGAATAAAAATTGAACAGGGAATAAATAACGGCTGTAAAACAGTCAAGAACCATGATTAGTAAATTAAATGAGTTTACATTCAGCATCTTTTCAAGCCATGCAAAATTTTCAAATGCAGACTGCTATTGGAAAGTTTGGACTCAGCACCGTGCATAACACAGTGCAGCAGTCCAAGTGCTGACAATCCTAAATACTGAGAGATGTACAAGATCATCAGTATAGTATAATGTAAGGCACAGGAGTGTTCACAGAAGAGACCGTCTTGTAGACAAACAGGTGGGCCAGAACTGTTGCTGCTTTGCCAAAAGTGTTCAGTCTTCCTGAAAAAGATATCAAGCAAAGAAGTCCATTAAGCTTTCTGCATCCATACAAAATACCCACTTGTCTTCTCTTACTGCAGACTTTTCCGAAAAAAACAGAAAAATACAAAATTAAGAAGCTGCCAAGTATTTTCTTGTGAGATATGCAATAAGTGTGCAGCACACTTTCATTCTTGTAATATCTAGAAAGACGCAGCATTATAATACAGAAAGACGAGGCTCAATTGCTTGTCCATGTTTTGCTGCCATGTTTTCATACACCTAGCAAAAGAACAAGGTACGATAGCTAGTGTGCAGTGTTGCTTGTTGTTTTGTGGAGGCAACTCCTAGTACAAAATAATTCATTTATCCTCAAAACTTAGTGCATGTTCTCCCAAATAAATTATTTAAAATCCTAGGCTAGACGGGACAAAATATAGATATACAGTACTTATGAGGCATGCCACAGTGGACAGCCTCGATTTTTTATTTACATTTAAATATAAAACTCTGTTTATGCCAAAGCAACATCTAGATGTTGTCCTTCTCACAGCACTTCGGACTAAACCAGCTGTGCACATAGCACCTGCCTGTAAGCACTGCACCATCCTGCTTCTGCCAACTATGAAATGCGTGCATACTGAAAATTTTATATACTGCTTACTGCTTGCTGTTACCTTAAATCTCCCCTAGCCAACACAAACTAGACAAACAATTAATATAACTATCAAGTGGAAATGAATGTAAAAATTTTCCTAACAGTGATAACTTAAATCACAAGGCGCATGCAGCCCATCCTATGTTAGTCCTGTTGCGACTCACAACAGGACTAACATTTGCGTCGCAAATTGTGAACAGTTTTGCAACTACTGAACACAAAAATAAAGTTAAACACCATAATAACAATGCGCTAGTGAGCTTCAATGTATATCGATGTATATGCCACTTCATTGTTAAGGTAATGCATCACAATACTGATCGTTTGAAGCAAAACGGGAATGTGAACTAGTTGGCGGGTAATAGGCGAGGTTCAAGTTTAGGCAATAAAGCTTTCAGTTGTGAGTAAAGGCTCTTGATGTGCACTTTCTTGTCCTTGTCTTCTTAGCACTGCCGTTATATAAGTACTGACCATTTCGCCAGGAACACTATGAATCCCTCACAATACAGTCAATATCGTGCTACAGGTGTCTATTATCGAGGCACTCCACTGTAAATTCAATATAGTGTTATAGGCGTGACAGAGCGCAGGTGCAGATTCTGCATACTGTGTCGGATGATTGAGAAAAGAGCTACCATGACATTGGACTCAACATAGTGATACTCTCAATGTTTCCAATGTATCAATGACTTGCTTCATTAAACACAGGTATGCATTGCACAATTCAGAAATGGATTCTATTTGATCACTCTCTCCTAACGAGATTACTGCTACCAACCCAGGTTCTGTGAAGCATCCAGATGAGCTTCAAGAGTTCTTATCAAGCTGCTGGTGTCCACAGCTGCATAGCGTTGCATGTGCCATCTTGGGCACCATCTGCAAAGAAAAAAAAATGTACAGATTTTTTGCAGTGACTCACTATTTCATGCTGCACTAAACAGCTGTAAAGCACACCAATACTTAATTCAGATAACCGGCATAAATTCAGTTAGACGTCCATGCATGTAACAATTTTTTAACTCTAAGTTTATTATCCTAATGCACTCGAACACCAAGAACTAATTCAGTACATAATACAAAACTGGCAGTGTAGATAAAGCGTTTTTTTTTTTTTAATCTCAGGGAAAACAGATTCCAGAGCTTTTTCATTGCTGCTCCCGTTTGATGTTAACATTGAAAGTGCTGCTGTGCTTCTTACGCAAAAGTGAGCTTAGAGACAGACTTTACGAGACATCATACTCTTCTTTCCTGCTTTGTTCTTTTTCTGAAAGTTTCTTTTGTATTATCCTTTATTCCTCGTACCTTCTTCCTTTGCACAGCATGGCCAGCCAGTTTGAGAAGTGGCTAACCTGCCTGTCTTCCCATCTATTTCTTTCTTTCGTTACTTCATTTTAAGTCTTGCAGCATTTACAAATATACACACCAAGTTCAGTAGTGTAGTGTTGCCAACTGCACAAACATTCATAACCTACAGCCAACCACAAATTTCACTGCCTGTGCGAGACTAGAAAGCAAATACTTGTGGTTTCAAGTTCACTCCACACCTACCATTTCGTCAAAAACACAGCATTTGAGTTTCTGATAAATTAAGTTGTTTGCCGTGTATCATGCTAATGAAAGAGCTCAAAACAAAGCATGATACAGCAAGGAGTAGGTGCACAACAGCACATCCTTTGAGAATTTGCGATAGAGTCATCTGGTGACTTGCGTGCCATTGTCTACTGCTTCTGGTGCTGCACTAAACACAATATTCACATTCATCAAGAAGCATGAAGGTAGGAAGCTTACATATGACTTAAAGAAGTAAACCATAAGAAATGACGAAAGGTGTTCTGTTCTTGCTGAACATTAGTTTTTTTTAACTGTGATAATGTTTAATGGCTGCTTAGCCTTGATTCAAAGCTTCATAATAGTCTTATGAGAGTCACATTTTTTTAATTATTGTCCCTCTGCTATCAGTATTGCATTGAGCTGACTTGCACTGATGTGACTGAATAAGCCTGGCACAGCTCGCACATCTTCAACTCGATGAGAATATCCACATGAAATTCAGGAACGTTCAAGATGTCAGTAATTATGTCACAAAATTGTCACGAATTAAGTGACAATATCGTAAAATGCACGTGCTTCACCATAAACGCTGTCACTTAGCAGACAACTTTCACATAATATGGCCATAATCATATCTCTGCAGCATAATTTATTCGTTCTAGTCCAGCCTAATGACGTTATTACCCTATATATGGTATGCTGTTTCTTTTTTTGTCTTAGAGACGAACAAAGTGCGCAATGCAAAATTGTTATCGAAAAGTATTCCCACTTACTAATATTAGGGAGTTTTGGAATAGCGTACGCCAGGCCCGTAGCCACAGGGGAAGGGGGGGAGCGAAATTCTGATGGAGGGGGGTGTTTTACCGAAAATGAATTATGAAAATAGGCGTTTTTCTAAAAAAGTGAAGGGCGCAACGAAGGGCTACGGAAGTTTCGCCCATCTGTTTTCTTTAACGTGCACTGACATCGCAGAGTACACAGGCGTTTAGCGTTTCGCCTCCACCAGGGGCGTAGCCAGGGGGGGGGGGGGTTGGGGGGTTCAACCCCCCCCCCCCGAAATTTTTCAGTTTTGCTTGCGTACATAGGCACGCACACATACAAACGCACGCACGAACATACATAAAGTATGGTTGAACCCCCCCCCCCCCCCCGGAAAAAATTTCTGGCTACGCCCCTGGCCTCCACCGAAATGTTACCGCCGCGGCCGAGATCGAAGCCGCGACTTTCGGGTCGGCAGCCGAGCACCGCAACCATCGTACAACCGAGGCTGACAACTACAATAACTGAATCAACTGAAAACAAAAGTTAGCCTTAATGCACACATGACGGAGTGATAACCGCGGCCTCTCGCTTGTTTATATTTTCTGAAAGCACGCTGCCGCATTCACGCTTTATGGCAAGCAAAGAAATTGTATAGCACAAACTGTCCTCATTGAGGCGTACCCGCTCTTCGATAGACTGGCCGTGCGAAGCGTGCGCCTTCACAAAAGCTTTTTAAACGCGCATCAGGCATCACACGTATGTGCGCTTAATGCTTTTCCATTCTGCTTTTTATTGTACTTTCCACGCGACACACTGTGCAGCACTACACACGTGAGCGACGGGAAACTGAGAACACAGAAGCACCACTTACCGTTCGCATTTCCGACTGTGCCTAACCAGGTGCTGGCCGAACACGAATACACGAAGGTGCAAGCACGCTTGAGTCTTCAAACACGCTCACAGTACGCGATGTTGCACTGCCGTCGCTAAATGCCGTTCACGTCCAGCGTTGAGATCACAGTCGCGCACACACAGGACACGGGCACGCACAGCCGACACAGCTGAGCAATTCGGAAACTTCGATGACCGGGCAACGGGAGAAAATGGCGAAGGCAGCGACGGGCGACGGCGAGACTTCGACTTGAGCACGCACGCTTCTCCTCTCCTGGTGCGCGTGTGTGTGTGTGTCTGTTTTTTTATTTTGTCTTTCCTCGCTCGCGCCTGCGTGCCTGCGTCGTAAGGTTGCGTTATCGTGTTTCTCTCGGTGGCTCATGTAACAGCCCTCCCGTTTAGCGGCTGCTTGAAGGAAGTCGCGTTTACATATATCTTTTTTTTTTTGGACGCGATAGCGTCAAAGAGCTCGTCTCGCAGAAATTCCGGTGTCGGCGGCGTCGGCGTCATTGGTTCTGAGCGAAAAAGCAGCTGGTTGGTCGTGAGCGAAAAGTCGAGGTAGATGCAAAGAGACAGAGGGCGTTTGCACTTTGGCTTTCCTTGCGGCACTGTGTATACGTCTCCATCGAGAAGCGCAGGCAAGCTAGCGATTGAGAAGGCGATAGTGTGTGTGTGTGTGTGTGTGTGTGTGTGTGTGTGTGTGTGTGTGTGTGTGTGTGTGTGTGTGTGCGCGCCGCGCGCGCGACCATGCGTGTGTACGAATACCGCTGTCGCGTTTTAAAGGCGAAACTAAGAGTCCCCCCCCCCCTTTTTTTCGTTTTTTTTCTCGTGCTTTCTGTCCACAGCATTTTATTGCGTACGCTGCGGCGTGCAGTCTCTAGTCAGTTAATAACTAGGACCTGACTCAGAGTGTGCGTACGTGTGAGTATAATCGCGTACATTTATGATCGCAGATTCTTTGTGCATGTCAGCGGTTTTCGTCGCGATAAGTTGACGAGGAATCTATCGCCGTCACTTCTTCGATTGAGCTACTGCCAAAGATATTAGACTGCACGAACTTTTCTTTACAGCTCGTTATATTTGGAGAGTTGCAAGACTAAAACAAGCTCTGAGACAAGCTTTTATATGGCAAGAGAGTAAAACAACCTTCTACTCTCTCGTGGGATGCGGGAGTGAAACAGGCACTTTACTCTCTTTCGCCAGGAGGAGTGAAAGGCCTTTTCACTCCCCCTGGCCAAAAGAGAGTAAAGCGCCTCCCTGAGAGAGAGTATAATGAGATCTGTGGGAGTAACACAGCTCTATAACTCTCACTGCAGGAGTTTCAGTTTTTAGAGTGCAGAGCGCATTCAGTGATTAGAAAAAGCAGTGAGCCGTGATGTCACCTCGCTCTTGACCACGTCGCCGCACCGAAACTGCCAGCACATTCCTAGCGTAAGGAAAGAGTGGACAAAATGCACAGAAACAGGAACTTTTCAAGTCCGAATTTGCATATGAATGTGTCCCAGATGTTTGAGAACGATGCAGGGAATACGTACCGACCTTACAGCTGCGTTAGACGAGCGGCCGCATTAAACCTAAATCGATGGCTAACACGATCAAAAGACATGTGCACCGAAAATCGGATCTCTGAGGGCTGCGTTCGTTGCATTGAAGCGCATTCCGTCCCTGTCATTTGTGTCGAGAGTGTGAAAGTAGTGAAAGCTTCGTGATTTCATGATGGCGCTGCAGAACAAGAACCGGAAACAGGGGGAGCGGCCGCTGAAATGGACAGTTCATTACATGGACACATCTAGAAGAGGTCCTCCGGCGAAGTGCTGTATTTTATTTCCAGATTCCCCATTCGAATTAAAAGAAAAGGCTAACGGCGGCGCGCCGCAATTATTGTGCGGCGGCGGCGGCGTCATCTTTCTTGGGAGTTCGGCGGCGGCGCGAGTGGCGTGACCAAAAACAGGCGGCGGCGGCGGCGCGGCGCGGCGGCGCACACCTCTAGTTGTGTTACGGTCTCTAGAATATACACACCTCTAGTTGTGTTACGGTCCCAGTATATTCTAGGGACCGTAGTTGTGTTACTGTAGTTGTGTAGCCAACGCTCAGTGTTGCTCGGTCGACGCTATAAGACTTCACTAGATTTGGCGCTTTGCACTTCCAATGGGGTCGTTCTGCTCGTTCATTTCTGTTGCCAAAAATTTTCCCGCCTATTCGTGAGTGTCTGTAGTTTTGCGCCGACTGAGCTAAAGGGCATCAAACAACAATTTTTAAATGCGAAGTATTTATTAGCGAACCTCAGGCACTTTGGCCGTTTCTATCTACGTATCTATATATATCTATCTATCTAGCCGCTTACGTCTGGGCGCTCTCCTGGTTGTCTCCATAACTTGTAATATACCAAAATTGGCATAGCAGGGGATCGGTGTATGACGAACACGATGCACTGGTCATGACATGAATAACGCAGAATACCTATCGCGTACGTCATGAAACCCTTTCTCTCGGTTACGTGTGGCACATACCCGTATACCAGAGTTAATGTTATGTGGGTATGTGCCACACGTGGCACAGAGTCTCAACCAACGCAGTAACCGCGAACACACACAATGACACGCAAGGAAAGGGATAATAATAATAAGTGTCCGTGTACTAAGATAGTACACGGCCATATAGCATTTTGCCTCCATCGAAATGAGACTACCGCGGCCGGGATCGAACCCGCGGCCTTCGGGTCAGCAGCCTAGCACCGTAACCGCTACACCACAGCGGCAGACGCAAGGAAAATGAGGAAGCTTAAGACAGAACACCCTTGGAAGGCGCTCAACTACCATCCACTTGTCCACGTGGTCCGCAACGCGGACTACGTGGATTACGCAAAAACCGGGGTCAACGCTTCCTACAATAAATCTGCTGAGAGAACCAGGCCTCCCGTCATTACCGGTGACTTTAACATTGATTTATCAAGACCCAACAACGCTTGGTCCTTATACTGCGTGAAAGACTGCTTGGGTGTGGATATATAGGTATCAATATATGGCCTCGAGGCCCACCACTGGAAACGCCGGCGCCACCGTCGGCGTGACGTGCTTGGCAGGATCCCGTGGTCTCAGCGGCCGCGTCGGCTGCTTGTGGAGCACTGCCGCGTGCTTTGAAAACGAGTTTCAAGTCCCACATGCGCTGCGGTCTGTTCAAATTCGGAAGTTTTCTCTCATTTTCTACTCAATTGAAACCATTGTAATAGAGTGGCTGCCTCCGAAGGCGACGAACATGGGGCTCTATACCGCTCGGTGCCGCAGTGCCGCGCTTACGCAAAGGAGCCCAGTGTCAGCCTGCACTGGTAACCGCGGGACAAGAAACAGCGTGAAGCATGGGTTGTAAAGCTAAGAACCGGCAAGTAGCCATCCGTTACGAGTCTTGTGTGCAACAAGCACTTCCGCGACGAAGACTTTTGCTACTGCGTCGGGCCTGCGATGTTCGGTGAGTAGCAGACAGCGCGCACTGAGACGATGGCTCGCGCGCGCTTCCCGCCGGCAAATGATGCTTATTTGCCACAGGATGGTAAAAGCGCTACCTTTTACCACGTGCGATTCCATCTCAGAACCCTCCAATGCGACCTCTTGATCTTCGGCCCCGTGCTCAGCGTCCACAAAATCGGCTGCAGATGCGCAAGTCATTGTTTAGATACGTTGAATAAAAAACGCGCAGGGTCCCTTATGCATTCGTTAAAGATGACTAGAAGGCGAAAGCCATCTTCTTGTCAGTCGATGTACTGACTCTCCCGCGCCCCCCTCCAAAAGCATTCTGCACCTAACGCGGTTTTGCACGGCCTCCGTGACCGATCACGGAGGCAATGCAAATCGACCATGACGTGTGAATACGTCATCATGTGACGTCACATTACGTGATGTCATAATGACGCTACATATTTTGGCGATCTGTGACGTCATGATGACGTCATATGGTGACACCATCACGTGATGATTATTTGTTGCATCACCGACGCAGGACGCCGACGGGCAACCTTCCCATTTGATGAGGCATGCATTGCTTCATAAGCTACATAAATTTTGCATTGCCTCCGTGATCGGCCCACCGATGATCGGCCCACCGGCCAACCCCATGTATTTTCTTGGAGCCTCATTTATTTACGTGGGAAAGATGCCACCCTGTTGGCTTTAGACACGACACTGCTGCCAAAATTGCTGGGGTACATGCCAAATAATTATTATCCTGTTTTAAGCTGCTGGTTGCTGCAATACCTTCTATTTAATTCACCGCTATTTCAAGTTCATGTGGGTCCTAGTTCACAGCCGACGTTTGCAGAACAAGTCCGGCAAACGTTACTGTATTTTCTTTCGTTTCCGAGGCGTCGCATGCTACTACATGCTCGGTCTCGTAGACTGGTTCTCCTTCCACCAGCAATCTCGAAGTGGTGAAGCTTTGGTCTATGAATTTGTTGATGACAGAGAGCGGCAAGTTCACTGGAATGCAAACGGAACGATAATTAAGGAGCATTAAAAAAAGGCGTCGCATTTGCTCACGTTTTGTGTGAGCACCAAACGAAACGAATGCGCTGAATAAAGAAACAGAAGCAGCGGCATTTGCCCGCTGAGAAGACCGATCAATACGCAGTGCGAGACAACTTGTCAAATGACACTGAAACGTACCCGAATTTAGACCGAAAAATAAAAAAAAAAACACTGAATCGTCGGGACGGCATATCACAAAGTTGCCACACGCACCGAAGCCGCAGTTGTAAGGAAATTGTTTTTGAACTGCTCTGATAGCGTCCGCGCAACAGTAGTTGTTTGTTTACTCACAAATTCTCATATTTTGCGGCCTAAAGTTGACAGCGCGGTGCCAAAACGCGCTCGTAGCAAAAGCGAAACCATCAGTACGAACAGACGCTCATACATGCAGAGGCACCGTCAGTCGTCGCGAACCCGTGCGATCGCTAGCTTGAGGCTTCTTTCTGTTATGCTCCGTTTGGTTATACAGGCAGTCTACTCTAACGAGATATTTCACATAGTTTGCACTCAGCGAGTGACTACCTTTCACGCAAGAAGCCGGTTCAGGGGTCTCCAACGCGGTGACAGCGTGAAGCGGGTGCTCGGTTTTCTGCAAAGAGACAGCGACTGTACACTATCTTGTGCTTTCAGTTCGTCGAAAATGATTATTTTGACAGTAAAAAACACAGTTCATTTCGAAAGTACTGACAGAAATGCCCTGGAGGGCTTCCGTGAGGTGTTTTTGTAGAGCGCCGACAGCAAAACCTATGGGGAGCGCGCCGGCGGTATCCTGCCTAGCACGCAATCGCGGCGCGTCCGATAGAGGGCGACTCCGTAACTCCTCGAGGCCAACACCTCACTTCACTACACTTATGATACATTCGACTGGTCGTTTGAGAGCGCTCTGCGTTTGAAACTGTTGAATTCAACATCTTTAAACCTTTTCAACGAGAACAAGCAGGTATGCAAGTCATCTTTCTCCTTCCTGATCATGTTTTGACCCGATAATGTTAGTAGCAATGGTTAGTTGCTATTTTACACACTTTTTTCAGTGCCTGCGGAGCGCTCGAAAACGACTAGTCGAATGTATCATTAGACTCCCCATAGCCGCGATCACAAACGGATCCGATTAACAAGTCCGGTCGAGCTGCTGGTGCTGACTGCTCACGGTGATGATGACCTTATAATAGACCTGGATGGATGGATGGATGGATGCTATGAGCGTCCCCTTTATAACGGGGCGGTGACAAGTGTGCCACCAGGCTCGAAAAAAAAAAAAAACCTTTACTCTTTTTTTCTTAGCGTTGGCCTAGTGTCTTTACCTCAATTAAAACTATTTTACTCCAGAAGAAAAAAAAAAAAAAACAAGTTTTCAGCTCCGTTCTGTGCCCTTTACGGCAGAATGTCATTTTTTTCCCCAATATTTATTTTTGTCCTTTCTCTCTAGTTTTCTGCCACCAATACTCTAACCGTCTCTTACTTAATGATGATGATGATGATGTGTTGGCGGCCTGCCCCTTTGCAACGGTGGAACACTCTCAGTGTCCTGACCTCAACAAAAATAATAAAACAAATAAAAAACAAGAAGAAAAGAAAAAAAACAGAATAAAAATACGGAATGAAAAAACACACGATCAAGGCAGGAGACGCGCACAGGGCAGCCTAGGTCTTAAGTCCGTCGTACCTTTGCGCACCACTCGGAAAGCCGCCTTTTCGTGACTGCCACCACGTATCGTCCACCCCCTGCTGCCATCTTCCTCGAGCACTTGAAACCCCAGCGCCTGTGGGAGGGTTGCGCTTTCCACCGGAGCAGTTGGGAGACTCCTGCATCGAAGAACGAGGTGCTCCTGCGTCTCCGTCTCTACACCGCAAACTCTGCACAGGCTGCTGACTACATCGTCGTCGAACCTTCTGCGGTACTCAAGAGTGCGAAGAGCCCCAGCTCTCGCCTCGAACAAGAGGCTGCTGCCAATACTGTTGTCGTAGAAGCGCGACCCACTGATGCTCTCCTTATATTTCCTGTAGCACTCGAGGGTGGACTTGGCCTCCATAGCCTTTCTCCATCGGATGTCCTCTGCTTCCCTGACTCGCAGGCGGACCTCGACCGCCCACTTAGCCGCAGTTTCAGTAGAGATGGCTTCTGCAAAGAAGCCATAGTTCTTCTCCAGCTGGTACAGTTGTCGTGTCCAGTCAGTCCTCATGTATGTCGCCGAAAGATACTCGAACACGCGGCGCGCCCACCGAATGCGTCGCATGAGCATGAGACGACCCCGGTAGACAATCTTGCCGGCGGCTTCCCGAGCTTCAAAGCTGGACCATCCGACGTCCCCCTGTACCGCCTCGTTGGCAACTCGACCATGGCCACCGAGCGCCGCACGACCAACCTCTCGTTGTTGACGCTCCAACCACTCACGTGTCGTTGGCGATATGCACAGAACCGCGTTTCCAAACGTCAGGCCCGGCACGTGAACCATTTTCCATAGGTCGCGGATCATTTGGAAGCGGTGGCAACCCCAGAGGCATCGACGACGGAGGATTCGTTGAGCCTGCAGCACAGCCTGTCGAATCTTGGTCTCGTGCAGACTGTACTTCGCTGCATCCACACACAGGGTGACTCCAAGGTACCTGTACTCGTTGCGTGCGGCCAGTGGTTCTCCTCCCAAGGTCAACGCCGCTGCATCGGTGCTCCCTCCAGCTAGTCGGACAACCGCTGATTTCTTTATGTTGAATAGGAGTCCAAGACTCACGATTTCTGTCTGGCAGATGTCGAGGAGGGATTGCAGCTCCTGGTGACTCTCTGCCATAAGAACGAGATCGTCCGCAAAAGCCAAACCAGGCAGGTGGTGATTCTCGCTGGCACTAGTTGTGCTGAAACGCATGCTGAATCCAAGGTTTGAGTTCAGCAAGGCCCACTCTAGTCTGGATGCGTACAGGATGTACAGCAATGGCGACAGTGGGCAGCCCTGCCTCAGACCCTTATTTACACGAATAGGCCCAGTGATTATGTCACCCAACTGCACACTCACTACATTGTCGCTGTACATCCGTCGTATAGTGGAGATCAGCAGTTGTGGTAGTACAAGGTCAGATAAGCATGCGAACAGAGGACCATGGGGCACGTTATCGTACGCTTTTTCAACATCCAGAAAGCAGCACAACAACGTCCTCCCCTCTTTTCGGGCTATTTCTGCACATTGCGTGACGACGAACAGATTGTCATCCAGCCGTCTGCCTGGATGGATGCTATGAGCGTCCCCTTTATAACGGGGCAGTGACAAGTGTGCCACCAGGCTCGAAAAAAAAAAAAAAAAACCTTGACTCTTTTTTTTCAGCGTTGGCCTAATGTCTTTACTTCAATTAAAACTATTTTACTCCAGAAGAAAAAAAAAACCTTAAGTTTTCAGCTTCGTTCTGTGCCCTTTACGGCAGAATGTCCTTATTTTTTTCCCCATTATTTATTTTTGTCCTTTCTCTCTAGTTTTCTGCCACCAATACTCTAACCGTCTCTTACTTATTTCAATCGCAGGTGTGTTCAGCTTTCCATCGTCTCTAAAACCCAAGGCGTCATGTAGGCTCGTGCCCAAACGTACACCTGGGTGGATGTCTCCACATTCAATCAGAACATGCTCCGCCGTTTCCTGATCTTCCCCGCAGCACGTGCATTGTTCTTCTTCTTTACTGAATCTCGCTTTATAACTACCCGTTCTAAGGCAACCCGATCTCGCTTCAAACAGTAAAGCGCTTCCCATTGAATTGTCGTAAAATGCCTCCCTCCTTATTTCATTTTTGCCCTTTCGGTAGTTACTCAAAGCCGGTTTTTTCTCCATAGCTGCCATCCAGTAAATCTTCTCCGCCTCTCTGACTTTTCGCTTAACGCTCTTTGTTGACATACTGCTTACACTACCAGCCGTATATTTACTAGTGAGCCTCCTAGTTCCTTTTCTCCACTGTGTGTCCACGCTCTTCCTATACAAGTAACGGAACACCTTCTCTGCCCATCTACTCTCCTTCATTATAGTGCCTAGAATACACTGGCTAGTGTGCTGAGTGCGCGCTTTGGCGTGGCCACCGCGCTGATGCCATAGTCACCGCATGGCGGCGCTGCGACTCGCTAAGGTCTAGAGTTACTGTATATGCTACCTTTAGGTGGCAGAGTTGCGCATCTGTTTTCCAAACGCCGCTAGCAACCATGCATTGCGGGGAAGCTGACGCTCGGGCTAATTTTTGTATTTCTCGACGCCGCCGCGGCAGCGAACTGAATTAACACTTGTCATCAACAGCCAATGTTTATCGCCGGTCTCCGACACGCCTGACACGTTAATCGGCGACATGGTAGGCATGTCGCCTGCAAAAACGAAGTGCGACGTCACCGCATAGCTGTGGTTGCTAGCCGGACCTATGCGCAACTCTGCTACCTAAAGGTAGCATATACAGTAACTCTAACGGGTCCGGCACGGCAGCGCCGCGGAAGTTCACCGCAAAAGGCCCTCACTCCTCCCATGTATTCGCGCGGCGCTTTGGACACTCCCCCTATTCTAGGTCACTCTACCAAGGAGGTTAAAATTGGTTGTTACAGTGTACGTACATCTTGGCATTGGAGCGAAGGCTACGGAGGCGGGGCATCCGCACATTTGTGTTAGTACGCAAGTAGTTCGGCATCTTGCAGCCTATTTCAGTTCCAGTTTCGGTTTCGCTTGCTCGCATCGCTAGAGCGTTTAACAGCTCGTATACATGCAGAAAGGGACCATAGTGAAATTGTGATCAGTGTGCGTAGATGCACCTACCTACTTTACTGTATATTGTCACGGGTTTGTTACTTTGACGAAGGCAGCAGTGGGCGTGTCGAACATGAAACTCTATTTGGCCGAACTTGTGGGCGGGAAACGATGTCAGTCAGAGCGTCGTCCGTCAATAATTTTGACAAGTGGTAACGCGTGCCGGCTTTTACACATGTTTTATCGAATGTTCCAGCGTTATCGCTGGTGGCCACGTAATCTCTAGACTATTCGCGTACCGCGCGCAATCTTAACGGAAAGATCTAAAACAATCGTGACGCTTCTGGAACATCGCATCGCGGTCTGCGCGGAGCATTCCAAACAGTGTTTGCGGGTGAAGCCCGAAGACAACAAAATAAGACACATGACAATATGATGAACGCCGCCAAGCGCACCCCGCAGCCTGAATACGGTGTTTGCTCGATTGTAACGCGAGGGGCGACTTTAGTAGCAAAAATTTGGAGAAAAAGCTCGCATTGCATTCGAATAAATACGGAATGCAAGTACCATGATGCCGCTGAATTGGGTTTATATTTAAAGAGAGCTCACGCTTAATTAAAAAGAGAGTGACGCAGATTATTTTCTCAAGCTTCGCTGGTCACACACCTTCACAGAGCGTAACGGCCCCCGATGTTTTTCCATCTGTATATGCAGTATGTAACAGGTATTGTCCATAATATCGATTTTCACTGGTAGAAAAAAATAAAGCATAAAAAACCGTTAATATCTTTTATTGCATTGCATCCAGGCTTCATATGAAAGAGCACGAAAGCAAAAGGCAATTAACTATATTTTACAGCACAAGAAGGCACATCGCGGACAAAAAGACCAAAAGTTCTTGTTGCTCTAAATCAGGATTTTCCAGAAGCTTCGTTAACAAATCAGTCTTGTCTAATTCACAAATCGCTTTACATTTTCAAATTATTCATTATATCTGACAACAAAAGCATTTCCACCTAGGCTTTCAAGCGCAAATAAAGCTTTTCCGCTGTGGGGAATACAATATTTTTGGGCACTCTGTGTCAACGTAATGTTTTCCACTTATGGCACAAAACGTGATAACTGTTGTGTAGGGCAGGAGCGCGGCGTAACCCGCGGCGGGCCGACGGAGAGGCCGAACGACGGGAAGGCGCGCGGAGTGACGACGCAGAGACCAAGC
Source organism: Rhipicephalus sanguineus (assembly GCF_013339695.2). Taxonomy (NCBI): domain Eukaryota; kingdom Metazoa; phylum Arthropoda; class Arachnida; order Ixodida; family Ixodidae; genus Rhipicephalus; species Rhipicephalus sanguineus. Next base: position 38,698,381 of record NC_051179.1, on the reverse strand, counting down.
TTCGGCGAGACTGACGGGAGACTGCTCTCCCGCGTTTATTGCAGGCGGTTTTAAGGAGGGAGAAGAAAGACTATTGGTCAGCGAGGCACGGGTCACATGACCGGCATGACCACGCCGGATTGGTGATAGCAAAGAGGCATGGGGGAGACCCAGCTTCACCCAGTGGTATGTACAGGGACCTTTACTGCACTGGTGTGTCCGAGGGCCACGAGGGGTCGTACGACACAACATCGTCTCCCCCTGGCAGAAATTGCGTCCTTAAGCGGTCGTTGATGGGTTGCTGCGCATTTGCCGGCGGGAAGGAAGAATGCCCAGGACTCTTATTTTGTGGCTGCGCTTCAGCAGGTGCAGAGTGGCACTGGACAGCAGGGCCATCGCGAATGGCCTGCGCAGGCAACACCTGGTTGCTGATGTGCAATCTTGAACGCGGCCGTCGACCGCGGCCGCCGACGATGACGTCGTCGTCCTGGAGCTGGCGCAGCTCGCTGGCGTCCTTCTGCCGTAGCGCCAGAGGCAGCCGACGTAGCTTGGAAGACACAGGCACGATGTGCTGTCGCCTCTTGGCCCAGCCAGGCAGGTGCTCGAACCCCGGAGCTACAGCTACAGGAAGCTGCGAGGAAACTGGTGTAGCCAGACGACACGTCAACGTTGCGCCGTCGATCAGGAGTCCCAATTGCTGGATGGCGTCGAGCCCCAGCAGTGAAGTGCCGTGTGCTGTCACGTAGAAGGTGACGAAGACCCGCTTGCCTTGGTGCTGCAAGTCCGTGCGGAAATAGCCCAGTACCGGTATGCGGTGCTTCGAAAAATCCTGCAGTTGGATGGACATTTGGAGCAGTCGGTGCTTCGAAGCGAAAAGCATGTCGAAGTCCTTGGTCATTAACGATGCAGTGGCTCCGGTGTCCACCAGCAATGACATGTGGCTATGTCCTCCGACGATAACAGGGATGCGCAAGTCCCTTGGGCTAGTTGGCGCCGCTTGCACGGGCAGGACTGTGGCAGTGCCGGAGGCACGGTCTTGAACGGGGGCAACTTCCTGTACCGACGCTCGTCGCTTACGGCAGACTGCCGCAAAATGCCCTTTGATACGGCAAAATTGGCAAATTTTCTTTTTGGCCGGACAATTTCTGCAAGTCGCCAAATGCCCTAACTTGCCGCAGCGAAAACAAGGGCCGACTTGAGGCTTGGGCGCAAGCTGTTGCACTTGCTGGCAGCGAACGCAGTCTTGTACACCCGCCGTCGAGCCCGCGCAGCCATCTTGGATGCGGCCGCCCGACTTGGGGGGGAAGCCGCCGCCATGTTGAGTCACATGCGGGGTCAGCGAAGCAGCCGACCCGCCATTTTGAGCCGCTGCGACGCACTGGATGCTGCCGCCGTAACCGGAGTGCGAGCCGAGTAGCCGCTCATTTTCTCCGAACGCCGCGTTGGCTTCGTTGATCGCCTCCAAATCGCGTCCAGCTTCTTCGGCTTTCTGCAGCGTAAGGGCTTCCCCGTACGACAGTAGTTTGGCCCGTACATGTGCTTTGGCGACCCCGTGAATTACTTGGTCCCGTACTCTGTCGTTGTAAGTGGCGCCGAACTTGCATGACAGGGCCTTTTCTTTCAGCGCGGTGACGAAGTCGAGAAACGTTTCGCCGGGCAGTTTGCGGCTTGTGAAAAGGTGCCGCTCGGCTAGCACGTTCGTTGTCTCGGCGAAAAGCCCGTCTAAAAACTGGAGCACCGTGTCGTACGCCGTTGCTGTCGCCGCTTCTGTCTTCGGCACCGTGCCGGAACCCGACGTCGTAACTGCGCGATCCGCCTCAAGCTGCTCTTGCGCGGCGAAGTACTTGCGTAGGCCCTCGATGCCGAGCAAGCTGATAAGTGCTGACGCGCGTCTTTCGTCCTCCCAGCCGCTTCCGCCGGCCGCCTTCAGGTGTACCTGGAAAATCTTTTTCCATAAATGCCATGGAATGGAAGGCTTGCCGGGAACGTCGAGGAATGGAGGGAGGTTCGCAAAAAGGGCCGCCATGTGTGCATGAGGTAGGCGTAGGCTCGAGCAGGATGGTGGCGTCGTTCGGTAAGGAACAAAGGAATTGCAGGCCGACGCCCTTGTAGCGTGCAGGAAGCCAAAGCACCGACGCGCAGCAGAAAAATGTGACCAGTAGCGTAGTGTCACGTACGTCGTGCTCTTCCTGGCGTCGCCTGTCGTAGTAGCGTAGCGGTTCAACTACCTCGTCACCATGTGTTGTGTAGGGCAGGAGCGCGGCGTAACCCGCGGCGGGCCGACGGAGAGGCCGAACGACGGGAGGGCACGCGGAGTGACGACGCAGAGACCAAGCTTCGGCGAGACTGACGGGAGACTGCTCTCCCGCGTTTATTGCAGGCGGTTTTAAGGAGGGAGAAGAAAGGCTATTGGTCAGCGAGGCACGGGTCACATGACCGGCATGACCACGCCGGATTGGTGATAGCAAACAGGCATGGGGGAGACCCAGCTCCACCCAGTGGCATGTACAGGGACCTTTACTGCACTGGTGTGTCCGAGGGCCACGAGGGGTCGTACGACACAACAATAGCCATAACAACACTTATGCACTTGTGACATAGAACACGATAACCATTACAACCTTTTGCTGGCACTCGATGTCAACATGACATTTTACATGTGTGAGTCACGACACAGAACATAACCATAACAACGTTCAGCTGGAAATCCATGGCAACTGAGATTTCGCGCTTGTGACCATAGGTCGGCAAAAAAAAAAAAGAACTGGAGCTCACTTACTCAAGAAAAATATTTTGCTCCTAGAGCTCACTGTGACTCAGGCTCATCAAATTTTCCTAATCCGGACTACCTAAACCTTTTCTCGACCAGAGTCACTCGAGCTCAAACTTTTTTTATTTAAATAGAAAAAGAATAACATGAGAAGGTAGGCTACATTAGAGCCGGCTATCTCACCAACAAGAAGAAAGAGGCGATAACAAGAAAAATGGAAACAAACAAAAAATAGAAAAAGAAAAACAATCAGCTGAACTATGCACATATGCAACATGCGTCGTACAACTTAGCCCTTGCAGAGTCCAAGGGCAGAGTCTAGCACATAGACGGTTGTGTCACATAACACCTCAGATGCAGTCCACACAGCCAGTCTACCATACAAGGACATATGACATGACTAGAAAGTATTCTCAATAATACAATGCTATGAAAGTAAAGAACCATGACAATCATAAGCATTTCATTAGGTTCTGTATCAATTAAAAAATCCCAAAGAGCACTCATAGCCCGTCTTTGATTGCCAGGATTTGGCCATACTCCAAACCTTGCAAATTGAGAGTGGTCGTTCGTCAAGTCTCTTGAGTCGATCACTAAGTCGAAAACGCTGTTGTTCATATTTCGGGAATTCTATAAGGAGATGCTCCACTGATGCATCAAAATTATCACAATGGTCACTGGTATTGCTCGGCAGAATAACCATTTCTAATAAACAAATCTCAACACGCAAGAGTAGGAACACATTGATAACAAGGAGGGCCAGGGTACAACTCAGTAAATGAGTAAATAAAACACAAAAATGACAAGTGCTACCACAACTTCAGGTCCTATTGCGACAGAAATGAAACAAGGCAGCAAGCGCCATTGACATGAGATCAAAAAGAAAAGGGAACCTTATTTTGAACATTTCAAATCTCAACTAAGCAATGTGGTTCTCGCTGATGCAGCATATAACGTTAACATTCACGACTAAGATAATCACATACCGGCCACCGTGACGGTACAGTGCTTACAGTACCTGGCTGCTGACACAAAAGGCTCATGTTTGAGCGTGTTGCATTTCAGTGAACGGGAAATGCCAGATGCCCGTGTACTTATATTTGGGTGCACAATAAACAACCCCCAGAGGTCAGAATCTGTAGAACCTCAAGCACAGCATGCCTCATAATCAAAACGTGGTTTTGGCACACAAAATCCCAGCAGTCATTATCACATCACGATAACGTAACCAGAACATGCACGAAGTGCAACGAAAGAGATCAGCAGATAAAATCACAATGAATTGAATAAGCGATAAAAATGTAAAGAAACAGCAGTGACCGGTAGCCCTCAGAAACAACATCGCAGTTTCTGGTTAGGTACATGTGCAATCATTTGCTCGAAGCATTGCCAAGGCACGCATGGAGATGTCACGGCAGTTCATCAATTCCACTCATGTCGGAGCTGCTCGACTCATCTGAAGAACTTGAGTCTGTGCACAAAGATATTATGAGACCGTCTGTTTGGCTGTCTATAATGCCATCACGCTTCCATGCCTCATCCTAGAGCCTCATCACGTGAGTGCAGTCATGGAGCCAGTTCTGTTGGGTCACACTTGCGATTCCTTCCTGCAGCAGCTTCTCGACAGATTCAGTCTTGAAGTCTGTGTTGCTTGAAGCAACATAGCCTTTGACTTGGCTTCATACAAGCTCTATAGGATTTAGCTCACAGTGGTAAGGAGGCAAGCGCACAACCTCATGGCCGGTAGCACTGGCAAGTTTGTCAACCTGGTAAGCAAGGAAAACATGCTTATTCTGCTTAACGAGCTGCAGCAGCTCACTTTTCAGTTGATCATCTGAAAAAGGAATATTTTTCGATATCAGCCAGGACTGGATTTCCGCTTTTCTGGATGATGAGCTTGGTAGCTTCTCAACCTGAGCACTGTGATATGGTGCATTATCCATCACAATCACACTGCGTGGCTTGATGTTCGGTAGCAGATGTTCAACAAACCATTTCTAGAAATGCGAAGCATCCATTTCTGTGTGGTAATCACCAGCGCCCTTCTTGGCACGGAAAACTAGGGTGGCTCCATCAACAAAGCCTTTTGCACTTCCAGCATGCAAAACGATTAGACGTCCTCCTTTACCGCTCGGTGCACGGAGGCCAGTTGAGAGCCCTTGACGAAATGCGTCTTGCCGAGTCATCACGCTGGTGTCTGTCCGAACTCTCCCCTTTGTATGGCCGACATTTACCCAGGTCTCATCAAGGTAGTAGATGGTCCTGTAAAAGAGAAAGCAGTCTTATTGTTAACAGCGGACTTTCACTGCAAGGAGGCCATTAACAAAGCAGACAGCCTTCATACGAGGTTATGCCTTTGTTTAAGGGCAAAAAAAGTGCACTGACAAAACCTATGTGAATACATATAACATAGATAAGCTGGCAAAACTCTCTCTGTGAAAGACTGAAACCAATGTTTAGGAAACTTGTTTCAGGCTGCCAGAAGCGTAGCCAGAGGGCAGCACTCCGGGCCTGTGCCCCCCCCCCCCCCCCGAATTTTTTTCTTCCACGGAATACAGAGCAGAAAATGACACTCGACCACATAGTCCGGCCCGGCCCCCAGGTCAGACGAAAATGGTGCCCCTCCCCTCCCCTTCCCCCCCCCCCCTTCCCTTCCCCCCGTAAAAAATTTCTGCCTACGCCCCTGCAGGCTGTACATCAAAGCTGATGCAACCACGTCCCCAATCCCCAATTGCTTGCGCAGCGTATTCGCTCAATAACATCTACAATTCAGAGGGCCATCACTAGCTATTCCTTTTTCCAAGCCATTGAGGTTCCTTGCTCCTATGCGGAAAAAAGGCAGTAAGTCTTCTCAAACGATGCTACGGGAAATGCTGCAATACACAACGCTGAGTTAAACCTACACCACATGCAACGGAATCAACGGAATCCTCGGAGAATACTATTATTTACCGTAAAAGCGCAAGCATGAACAGCCACCCTATCTTAATGGGGAATTTCGCTGCCACTTAAGTCAGGATTATGTAAGGCTTTCGATCACTCACGTCAATAGCACACGTTTGGCGATCACAAATGCAAAGCACACCTATCGTTTTGGCTAACCAGTAGGTACACACGCATGCTCACCACTCGCGTCAACTTTTTTACCAACAATCAGGCGTAATGAACAGAAAGTTTGCAGGAATAAAAAGAACGTAAGAACTTACCGTCGCTGCCTCCGCATTTCTCGGATGGTACGGAGGTACTTTCGACGCCAAGCAACGATGTCGTCTTTTTCGGAAGGCGAACCCCAAGTCGTTCAGCATTCTTTGGATCGTACGAGCGCTGATGGTCGGCATGTCCATGTGTCAGGGTCGCTGATCACGTCGTTGCGTAGCTTCTCTGCCGTAGGTATTTCATTGCGCATGAAGTAGCTGTGCACTTTGCGACGCAGTGCTGCCAACGCAAGAGTGTCATAGCATAGGAGCCGCGTCTTGCCAGTGATGCGCTTCTCAGCTTGGCCCGAGAAATTCGATTTCTTGCGCTTTGGGGAGGCAAGTGGGGCCCGCAGAGCTTCAGCCTTGACCCGCTTAACTGTTCGCTCGCTCACTCCGGTGAGCTCGGCGACAGTCTGGCACACTGCATTTGTAGACAAGTCAAGCTGACGGCGCCTCACTCCAGCGTAGACGTTGCAGATAACTTGCTTGGTCTGTTCTGATAGCCACTTTTTGTCACATTTGTGACAAAAAGACACGCGTCACAAAGACACGCGTTTGTGACAAAGACACGCGTTTTTATCTTCGCCCAACACTCGTAGCACTCAACTAGGCCAAGAAAACCAAAATCTAACTTGCTGAACGTTTTAACAGCCGTCACACAGCTGCATAATAATGCGTGAAAGTACTTTAGCAAATGACCAACAAACATTCACACAGCGTTTTTTTTGTTCACAGACCGTGTTAACATATGAGAAAGTTCTAACTGCATTGCAATCACATATTTCGGAATATCGAATCACTTTCACCATTGAAGCCACAATCCTCTAACACATGCGCTTTAAATTGAGCATGGCATTACTCAGACTTATATAGGAAATGCGCACGCGTCATTACTCAGATTTATATAGGAAATGCGCACGCGTGTAATGTATCTCGTATTCTAGATTCTCGTTTGTTACGTGCAGCTCAATATAAAATGCGATTCTAGAGGTAATGTTCGTGGAGTAGCGAGCATATAGAAGGGCAGCTACTTACAGCTTCACTTACCTTTGCAAAAACGGTATTCAAATTGCAATTCAATATTAACCGACGCAACAACGACAACAACACACAAACAGGAGTTATTAACACGCACGCTAGGCCCGGTCTGGAATATGTATACTCTGAACCTGCAGCCTCCTGCCCGATGAGTTTTGAGAACAGTCGGCGATACTGCAGATATAAGCTGAAATTCTTATAGCTATGAACCAATTCGCCCAAATCAAAGTCTTACTGAAAAATATACTACATAGATCGAAGATTAACACCAGCGGTTAAGAAATGTGACTAGTATCAAAACAAAAACAACCGAGACAGCAAGAAAATCATGAATTTACAACATATGAGTGAACCCTGCATTGGAACATTCTATAAAGACAGTAGTCGTTATACATCCGCAGCACATCAACGCTTAATCACAGCACAGATTATGAGCGTGAGTGTAAATACATTATGTGCAAGGCTATGTCATCCCTAAAAAAATATAATACAGGGGTTTAATACGCCAATTCGCTGCTGCTCGAATTCAGTGCACGTACAACTTTCTAAATACACCAAAAATTGGGGGACCCTTAAAGGCCAACTCTGGCGATTTTTTGGCCATGCCAAAGTAATGGTGCTTTTATGTTCCTGAGACGCTCCTGTTACGGGCCCGATAGCAGAAATACTCGGCAAATTGGAGAATAATTTTAAATAAGCAAAAAAGCGCAACACCGAAACCGAAACCCAGAGTGTACTGTCTACGTATGACGCAGACGTTGTTACGAACGAACCGGAAGTCGTGCAAGGCATGCCGGTCACGCCGGCGCGGAGTATGAAAACTGTGGCAGCCGGGGTAGGGTGGCTAGAATGGGTGGCTAGAATTCTAGCCACCCTAGCCGGAGATGCTATTCTGGACTTCCGCCATATTCTGTCGAATTTGAGGTAGGCGTGACGTGTACACAATGATGACGCAAACGCATGAAATGCTTGCGAAACGTGACGTGAAGGGGACAAAATACAAAGAAACGTGCAATCAAGTAACATTTTGTTTATTGAATTGTGAATGCAACAACAAAAAAATAAAAGAAACGTGATGCGTTTAGTTTTAATGCCGTGAAGCAGACAATACCGTCTGCAATTTAGCTCCAATTTTGGAGATGAGCGACGAAGCCATAGTAACTTTTGTAGCCAATAAGCGAGCCAGCCAAGCCAGCGTCGACATTGCGGCAATCGTTATTTCGTTGGTTATTTTGTGTAGGTGTTCCAGGCCCCGGAAAGTCTCAAGTTCCAGCGATCGCCGCAGAGGGCGAAAAAATCGACCGCGGCGAGTTCCAGCTTCAAACACCGGGAGTGGATCTACTAATCTCTGCGTTAGGATAACATGGCGACGTTGTGGTGGCCGCCATTCACGCTATTTGACTTTTTATGTAGGGGCGCCTTCGTCGGGCCCAAACATCAAATTAAAATATTCTTGAAATAAGGAAGTTTAGTTGTTTGCTTACTGTTACACTTCAATAAACAAATTGCTGTTTATGCGAAGTGGCCTTGCCTTGCCAGGTACCACGTCATCAATCTTTTGTAATAGTTTTTGCTCCAACAAACTCGTAGTTGTCAGCAGCCTATCGGCATTATTACCTTCATTTCAAAATATACCGCGGCGCAACGACAGGTAACGGTTCGTGGTGCATTGGGATGGGTCTCGCGCTGTTTCGTTTCGCTGTAAATGTTTCGAGCCACTGCCGGCCGACACACTCGCTTTTGTTCTGTTCGTTTTGACTCGTTAAAATCCCTTCGCGAAGTGCATTCAGCTGACTTTAGGGGAACGAAGGGACCGTTGAAGCTTTCACCGGATGACACTCGTTTCAAGCCCGAGAATACACGGACCGGTGAGTAAAAACCCATTGCTTCAGTTTTTTTTAACCAATGGCTTTGTGTGGGTGTCACACGAAGGCGACGCACTGCAATATTCAATTTTTCAACGTCATACTCTGTCGTTGAGAAAACGTGCGTTCCTTGCGGCGTGGCTTCACGTGGGAGCGGGTTGCTGAGTTTTATCGTTGGGTTAACATTAACCAGGCCACTGCAATAAATAAAGGGAGGCAATTGCATCACCAACGCCTCGCATGTATCTTCGTAACTAGCCCGTATATCAGTGCAAAAAACATATGAGTTATAGTTTGCCGGATCGCATTTGAGAAGCCAGGTTTAGAGGTCTCATTTCTCCTGCTGTTAGTTTAGGTTACCTTTACTACACATTTAGTGTAACAAAAGCTTCACATAATTATGAGTGTACTTTCACTTTAGTGTGATAAAAAACCGTCACTATAATCAGAAATATTTTTTTTCTGCTGTAGCCTCCTGGCCAGACAAGGAAACAGCTGTGTGCAATGAGCAAGGCACCTGTTACATGACACGCCTTGTAAAGAAGCTAGCCCGAGTGATACAACATGCATTATGAGGTACGTTTACATATATGTATAACAAACCGCTGTTTTTGTTCACTATGTTCATATGTTTACTTTTGCAAAATTTAATATTTCATTGATTATGCTTATCAATATCTGGTGATGTCATTACTTGTTTTTCCAGGATTGCCAGGCAACGACAGGGTGACTACCCCCGAATGTCCACTCTGCAAGTGCGGCGAAACATGTGAACGTCTGCTGCTACAACAGGTCATCTTGAACCTCACGCTTGCAATGCTGTATTTGTGAATGGTTTACCAGGCATCTCATGGAGCTGTGCCTACAATCGTCTACAAGTATTAGCTGTCTACTGTGTCATGCAATCTACACCGCAACAGCGTTGAAATTGAGCACTAGCTCCGTGCATTAGTTACGTTACCTGGCACTGCTGAGCTCAACGACGCAGGTTTTATACCCAGCCACGGTGGTCACGTTTCATTGGGGGCGAAATGCAAAGACACTCGTGTGCTTAGATCTGCGTCTGAAGTTCAGGGAAAGACAGAAGCTTGAAGAGACTAAAAATTTGTGAACAAGAGGTGTCGCTGGAGCAAATGTTTCGACAAGCAGTCTTGTCTTCTTCAAGGCTACAACTGCGTTTGTTAAACTCCAGTCAGTTAGAATCAATCTAGAGTTGCCCACTACTGTATGACTCATAATCATATCATGGTTTGCATGTGAATCATCAGAAATTATACATTTAAGGGTAAATATATAGAAGTCTGTCTGGCTGGGCAAGATGATAAGAATAGAAAGACTCTCCAGCCACATTTAATCATTAGTCTTCTTAATTTAAAAAAACTAAGAGACCAAACGAGTCTCAAAACGTAGGGTCAGTTTTTTTAAATTATAAATCACATTACAAAACGAACATCACGGCAGTGAGGGGAATTAACAGTGTTTCCAACATCTAATAATATCTGGGGTTTAACGTCCCAAAACGACGATATGATTATGAGGGACGCCGTAGTGGAGGGCTCAGGAAATTTCGACCACCTGGGATCTAAGCACACGGGCCTCAAACATTTTCGCCTCCATCGAAAATGCAGCCACCGCGCAACATAAATGGAACATTTAGTTGTGCATTATGAGACAGTTTACAAACTATGCTCAAAACTGTTTTGCCTTAATTAACTGTGTTTAGATCATAGAAGTTTACAAAAAGATACGACAAAGCTTTACAAGGCTGTGCTCAATTACATTAGCCTTTGCACATATGTTCAATGGGCTCCTTCAAATTATTTACAGCTAATAAACAAATTATAAGTGTGACGAGCACTTCTTCCAGCACAGCTTCACCAAGCACGTTTACGTTGTCGTGATGAGTGAGATTGTGTTCAGTGAGTATGGTAGTGTTTTCTTTTTTACATAGCAGAGAAACGTCCCAAATTTGTTTGAACTAGAGCTGTGCACGGACCGTATTTCGGAGCCCGAGCCCGGCCCGGGCCCGCCGACTTTGTCGAAGGCCCGCCCGAGCCCGACGGCAAAGGGCTGCGAGCCCGCCCGGCCCGGCCCGACGTACGAAAACCCAATCCCGGGCCCGGACCGGCTTTTTGAATGTTCGCTGCGAAAACAAAACATCGTTTTCCGGTAATTTGGCATTTTATTGAGCATATCAAATATGATCAAACGACACACGACGAACAGTCTCTATTCCACAGATTCCAAATTGTCGTGCAAAAACAGCAAGCAGTCCAACGATTCCGGCTTCAACGAAGTGCGGCGCTTTTGCATTTGTAGCCCGCCGAACTGAAGTTACGTTCGCTGCTTGCACTCGTCGCCGGAATTGCTAATATCTTTTTTGCCAGCCTGGCAAGGCTTGGGATATCTCTGCTGCTTGTTTTTCCAGAAGACTAAAACTTTAGATGGACAGGAGGGCGATTCCATAGATAATCGGAGAGCTCATCTTTTGTAACTGCCACATTCTCACCACTGTCGCTCCACTCGCTAACAACTGCAATGGAAAAGAAAAGCGGTAACGGGCGGTAGCGGAAAAGGCGATGCATGCGTGCTGGAAAACAATTCCCGCTCATTCTCTATATTTCGGGCTTGAGTCGGGCTTTCCGCCGGGCCCGAGCCCGGCCCGATAAAACTCCAAGTAGCCCTAGCCCGGCCCGGGCCCGAGGTAAAAATACGTCGGCCCGCCCGAGCCCGGCCCGCGGGCCGGGTCGGGCTCGGGCTTTCGGGCTACCCGGAGCCCGTGCACACCTCTAGTTTGAACACACCTACTTCTGCTGTTTGATTAAATTAACATGTCACAGTTGTAGCACCTACCACTATGAAGTGAAAGTCTGTGAACTACTGTCACGAAAAAAAAAACCTAGGAAATCAAAGAAGTAATTTAAAACACACATGAACTTGGACTTATCCACAGCCACACTACAAGATTTTACGTATTGTCACGGGGTCGTGACGTCGACGAAAGCAGCAGTCGGTGTGTCCAATGAAACTTTTTATTCGGCTGAACTTGTGGCTGGGAAACGAAAAGTCAAACTACAGCAATACACACTGCACACTGATAGCGGCGAACAGGCGTCGGCCGTCGATAAACTGATCTGTGGCAAGGCGCGTCGGCATTTGTACCTGCGGCATCGAACATTCGAGCATTATCACTGGTGGCTGCGTTAGTTCGACAACAGAAGATCCTAAAATAATCTGGAATGTTCCCAGACATTCTGGCACGGTTTGCGCAACGCAGTAACTACACGTGCAATTGGCCAATAACATAAAACATAGAAAGAAAGGTGCGCATGTGGCAGTATTTCAAGCCGGAGCTTTCTAAAAGTAGCAGGGAGAATACATACTTGAGCTCTAAAGCCCAAATATATTGAAAAAGTAAATAACACAATAACAAGTATGCAATATATATATGACCTTTATTTATCCAGCATTGGCACAGGTTCACATCATGCCCCACAGCTTGATTTCGTGAGTCTGCTTGCAATAGAGTGCTCAAGTTCTATCGACATGTCTATGTGATACAGAGATTGTGCTTACGGCTGAGCAGTTGTTTAGTGTTCTGTGCGAACACCAACAAAGATGTACACTGCATGCCTAAAGCTTATTTTCTTAGAATTGTGCTTCTAGAATCTGTAAGCACTCGCGTTATATCTCTGTTTCTTTAGCATTCATCTATGCTGCATACTCAGCAGTCCGATACTACTACATACATACTAGCGCCAAGAAATTCTAGCTGTAGAAACTGTGTAACTGAACTATATCGAGGAACAAAACGAGCCTGAAATATTTTCTTCCACCTATCACCTGAATACGTAATACCTATGGTATGGCTTCACGGCCGAGAATTTAGCCGAGAAATTCGTGAGACACAATGCGATATTCTTTATTTGTAACGCATTCAAGGTGACATCGCAGAGCGAGAAGGATGCAGAACTGTACGCACCCGCGATTGTTTACGTAAAAGATTAATCAAAACTACATTGCTCTCACTGCGCCAACTATCTGTCGGCGTAGCGCACGTTTCGTTTCCGACTCCACACCATGCACTCAAAGATCAACACAACCTGGCAAGCGCCGCATAACTAACGGAAGGATAAGACCCTTGTCCTAAAGCTATGCTGTTAAAACTCGGAGGCTGCTACACAACGAGAGCAACGTTCTTTCAGCGATCTCGGTGTTCAGTTATATGCACATATTTGTCAGCTTTCAGACTGATTACACACGTACGGGTTGAAAGCTTTCGACGTGTATGAGTGACTTGTTTTGCTTGGACCTGACTGTATACATTGCTTGTACCAGCTTGGGCACTCACAATAAACGATGCAAACCTGACTTCATTGACGTTGTTTTTGCCAGTCGAGGCCAGTTTGGTCACCTGGCGATAAATATTACACACGCGAGCAGCGATTTAGCAACGACAAAGAACAAAATACCACAGGGAACAAAAAGCGCAGTAGCGCGACCAGGGCGAACCAACCATAAAAACGCGTTTTTCTAATGATGATGATAGTACTTGCAGCGCCATCTCGCCTCGCTCTATTGCAGTTCAGTACGCCGCCGCTACCCTTATTTCCGTACTACAGTCAAAGGTACAGTTTCCGTTCTCTAAAGTGGTAGATATTCTCTGAGAGAGAGAGAGAGAGTAAGAATAAAAGAAAGGCGGGGAGGTTAACCAGGGCTGAGCCCGGTAGGCTACCCTGCACTGGGGGAGGGGGGAGGGGGAAGGGTGTTCTCTGTGGTTATGTCGGCAGATTGCCGAACAGTGGGTCGCGATGTTGGATTTTTTTAACCAATCGTCCCCGTGTGGGAGAGGTGGCTTGCGACTTACTGCCGGAAGTACGACGGGAGCTGTGACAGACGCTGACAGAGCGCCTTATCTGCCTGGGCCCCAGCAGCTGGCCGCCGCTGCTGTGACGGCAGCGCGAGTCCGAAGCGCGAAATCGCAGCGCAATCAGGTAAGCTTGCGTTTCACTTGGGTGGCCTTGGCGTTTCAGCTACGCACATGCTTATTGCAGGAGTACAGGCGGAGGGCCGTTTGATTTGGCGGCGCACGTTTCGGCGGAAAACGCCCGCATCGTTGCAAATATGCGCGTCGACTCTGTGTTGTGCTTCGGCGGCCCTTCGTTCCCAAGGCCCGCGGTGTCCAGAAGCGCTGCCGATAGTATAGAGATAATGAGCTGCACAGCATTGCAAGTATTAATAACGCCTCTTCTGTTTCTACTGTCTCTTTGTTGTGGTGGCGGTTCAGTGTCTAGTTTATCTGAAGTAGTGTACCAACTAGCCCAACAGCCAGTTGTGCTATTTATAACGTCTCTGATGCGCGAAGTATGTTCTGACCTGTCGTGATCATTAAGATGGTGCTGTATGTTTTGCTAAGGATGCGTAAGGATTACTGTAAATAAAAGTTACAATCATGTAAATATACAGAAGCAGAAGCAATAAGAGTTAAGTATCAGGACCTCACGTTATGCATAATTAATCTCAATCAGCAGAAGTGATGCATCCCCGAAGGTGTGAACTATGGAAGTTACTTCCACGTTGCTTACAGCATACGGATAAGAAGTGCATAATGGCCACAGGTAAAGAAGAGGAATTTTACTATGTCACGCAGTTGATATTACATTGGACTGGAAGCACTAACATGTGCACAACCTGTGCACGATATGTCTTTTTTCTTATTGTCCTTGTTTCAAAACTGGCTGGCACAATATTAGAGGCATCCTTTGTTGTTGTCGGCAGCAGTGAACGATGAGACAATCATGTAAACAATGAGACAGCTTGTGTGATTTTATTATTGCAAGGACAAACCATAGTATGGTTGCTCAATAAAGCAATTTCTGCAAAGCAGTTGGAAAATCATTAGAAAAGATGGTGAATTGCCTCACAATACATTCTGAAATATCACTCATTACTCTTGCATGTAAACCTCTATAGTGCACAAGAGAAACCAGGACAGGAGCAATACAGCGCTGTGGCCGCGTCGCCCCTTTCGGTACTGGTTCGTTTTGTGCACTATACGTGTTTACATATATTACCAGCCGGAGCAAGCTTGTGCTCTTGCATGTACGAATGGCTACTACATGAATAGACCGTTTGTACAGCTCCTGCCAGACTCGTACGGTCATCACATGATGTGATATGTCCTTCACTGGGTTCGCATTGTGAACAAAGTGCTGAAGACAATGCTCTAGAATGACATTCAAGGTTGCATGCGCTGCTGCGAAGTAACACAGGCTGTTTCCAGAGTTACTATGGTCTCAAAAACTACTCCTGCTGTGATTCGCTGCATAATCCGAACGCGCTTTTGCCTAACTGCCTGGTACAATGAGCATACCTTCAATGAACCAACACAATGAAGCTTTTGTCAGAATACAATTCCTGCAAGAACACAAGTACAGGAGATAGGTATAGGATCGAACACACTGCAAGTGGCTACTTTGTCATGAGAAAAAACAAGAGCTTCTTGTGTTACATGTTTCTGTGCACATCTCGCAGGAGTGTAAACCCCATCACATCCAGTGGTGCCCAGCTGTGAACCACTGCACAGCGTGATCCCGCCTTTGTCTACCCGCCTAGTACATGCCTACTGTAGCCGGATCATCGCTATTGTTGTTGTAAAGGTCCGCATCTTCTCATTCGAGTTCCTTCAGTTCAAGGGATGTCGTCCGGCTCAGACAGCTGCTACAGAACACCGAAGTTGTGAAGCACCACACGAACTGCGATGATCTTCGACCTGAAGAGTGGGCCATAGTGTTCTGTACCTCTGCAGGCACCCTGAGGACTCCAATGCGCAGTTATACGACACACAGCAGTGACGAGTGGGTACAGTTGAATCGGACAGCAGGGGATCCTGCAGGATATGCTCCAGGGACGGGGTTAGGTTTCAGCGGGTATGCACTATCACCTGCGGAGGGCAGTGTTCCAATTAGCATAATATGAATATATACTTGAATATGTACTATTCCTTTCTCACTTCTTTTAACTTATTCGAAGCCATCATGTCACTGATATGCACTGCTTTCCTTTTTTACAGCTAGACATATTGACAGAATTGCTTGTCTGGTTAGGTTACCTAATTACGACTTTCGAAAGGCTCCAACGAAAAAAATGGGTCTATTTCCAGACGTTTTGGAATCAACTGAATTCCTTCGTCAGGGGGAATGACAACAAAGATGTTGAACTGCCACCCTTAACTTCTTTCATAGACCAGGTGAGATGAGCGACAGAAGGCACGTCTTCTTTGGTGGTAAGGGTGTTGTGCTTTGCTTTGGTTAGGGTGGCTAGAATTGGGAGGTGTGAAAACCGGCCGCTCTAAGTTGGCCCCCATTCGCGATCCCGCAGCGGTGGCGCTGTAGTCGGAGGCGCTGCCAGCTTGCGCTGTGGTAATGCACTCGCGCATGGGCCAACAATCAGGCATAATTCGAGCCTCCATAATGAAACCATTCTTCGATGAAGTGTTATTTCGAATGAACCAATGTTTACATGTTTGATGAAAGCAAAATTATCTTCATCTTCATAAGATTTATCTACACATTTACGGAGCAAAAGAGAAAGCTTCTTCCTGCAGGAGCGTTATATCTTTGACGACATTTTCTAACATTATCACGCGATAACCTTTGATACATTGTAGTTACTCGTACTTCTAAATATACCGCGAGAGTGCGCCTTGCCTTGTCCATTTGTTCCTTGCCATTTAGTCAATGCTGAATTTGCATTACACTCGAGGTCGCGCCGTCACGGAGCCAGTATGCTCAAAGTTGAATAGAAATTGAGACGGCAGTTAGTTTCATGGCTTCAACAAAATTTAATTAGCATCATTTTCTGAGCAATACACTGGGGGATATTCTTGTAGGTTATGCGCATGTATTCAATATTTTTTAGTTTGTCCTCGCTTTATGCGTGGTTGAGCCCCTTCAAAGAAAAATGAACCCTCTATCGTGATGGAAAGAATTTGACCACTGATATTGTCAATTCTTCACATGTTCGACGTAGCCAATTTCTGCAACACGCTACTTACAGTGCTGCAACAAGCTGTCTACTATCTTTGAATGCAAGCGCACTGTGCTGAACACAAGTGTCAGCCTGCTTTACATATATATCTGTGTCAAGTTGTATATATAGTAACTTTGATAGATACAGCAGCCCTCAAATATCCCATTAGCTAGTTATCTGACTTTTCAGCTGTCATGCAGTGCTTTCTATTAGCACGATGCGCGTATTTTTGCAGTGTGTGCAGCCCGATAGCAGAATGCGCTTTGTAACTGCGTAGCCCGCGATTAAATACACAAGGTGAGCATCGCTGCGTTGCTCTTTATAGTCGATGAAAGTATAATAAATGAAAAAAAGAAACAGAAGAAGAAAATAAAACGTTCAGATTAATTCATTTATCACTTGCCCGTGCTTGTCACAAACGCACGCAAAAACATTTGCAGCACTTGAACGGGTTCAGTATTTACCTTGTGTCAAAATGTTTTTTCACAGATGGCCG
Source organism: Rhipicephalus sanguineus (assembly GCF_013339695.2). Lineage (NCBI taxonomy): Eukaryota > Metazoa > Arthropoda > Arachnida > Ixodida > Ixodidae > Rhipicephalus > Rhipicephalus sanguineus. The sequence goes on along the minus strand of NC_051179.1, from coordinate 38,681,005 downwards.
AATTCTCGGTGTATCGCTCTGTCGGCCTTTGGGATTGCCCGCTTCCAAACTGCGAATCTGTCTGCATGCCGGCGCACGGGAAAGTGACACTTTTTCCGCACATGTCCTGCACACCGAATCGCAGCGCCTGGCACAAAACACGGTCCTTGTGTATATCTTCTTTGTTTCCGCGCGTTTGAGCGAATCCGTTAGGATGGTCGCTGAGTTTCTTCTTTTATCTTTTTTTTTGTACACGTTATTGATCCCCTCAAGGACCACTAACACAAGGAACTCGTAAAAGCACGTGCACGCCAACGAAGCTGACAAGCTTCCGTCGCAAGCGGCTTACACTGCCGTCTCCCCCATCCCCCATGCGAGCAGGCAGCGCCTCCGACTGTCGCGCTATATCTCGACCTAGCGGAGGGATCGCGCAACGCGGCATCTTCGAGCATGGGAAACACGGCTCGCTTTTCACACCTCCCCATTCTAGCCACCCTACTTTGGTTGCATGGGCCTGATGTGCAAGGGGTGGTTGCAGACGGTCAGTACACTCAAGGCTTGGTTTCCCTTAGCTTTTTTTTTGTGCTTGGGCCGTGAATGTAAAGTGACAGCATGTTTTTTTTTGCAATCTTTGAAGTTGTTTTTAGTTCTTTTTATGAACCATGACTGAAGTAATTTTGAGATGTCAGTTGACTTATTCTATTGCTATACAGCACTTGGCTGTGCTTGCTTATTTGTATTTATTTTTTATTGCGATAGCAATTATATGGACAGTCTCGGCTGGATTTTGCCGTCGCCGTCGCCGCCGTCATGCACCGTATATGTATATGTATGTATATATATATATATATATATATATAAGATCCCCAAAGAAAAATAATTCAGAAAAATGCTTCCAAAGCGCGGAATCGAACCAGGGACCTCTTGCTCCGCAGCGAGTGGCGCTATCCACTACGCCACGAAACGCAGATCGTCCACGTAGCTAACGGCGAGCTTTATATACACACCCTTTACCGCTGGACGGACTCGGAGACGGCCGGCGCTTATAAGCGTTTCTTCATTATCAGCGAGATGGCGCTAGGAGCGCGACGGGTGCATTTAAAAGTCGTCGGCGAGCTCGCTCGCTTCTTCTTATATTTGCGGAGGGAGAACCTTGGCCTTCCGCTGTCTGCTCGCGCGGTTTTCTCATGGTGAGGGCAAGAGGGATGTTTCAACCTTTCACCGTGATGTCCGCGCTCATGTTACAGAGCGTACGAAAGTCACTCGAGCTCAAGAGACGCCGCTAAACGAACAAACAGAGGATGAGCGCGAGCGATCAAGTGTCACAGCTCTACACTTGAAGCACGCTAGTTTCCTTCGCTGCTTCGGCCGCCTTTGCAACAGGAGCGCTGTTCAAACTGAGAGTATCCATTGGCGAGCCTCACTTCGTATAGCATTATTTCTTGCTATCGCATTCATTGCTTCGCCCTTGCGGCGAAACTGTGACTTTTTTCATACAAGTTGACCATTCTATGCATAATTGTTTTTTGTGAATGTACAACATTTATGGCAGTTGCATTTCATGTATTCTTTTCATTAAAATAGCCTCGGAGTGTAGCATGTCATTTCTGTATCACCAGGTGCAGGCGATTTATTATTTCACCACTTTACAATAAAGGATCATACAATGTCTTCCTAAAAGTTTCTTTCATGCTTGACCCTCCCTTTCTTTCCCATGAACAAAGAAAGACAAGTTGCAATTATAGACTGAGAGCAAGTTGGATTATTGTGTGCTGCCTCGGGTCTCAGTATGACTTGTTTTGTCAAATGTGTGCATGAGAGAATTTTCATTCAAGGGAACACCAGTGCCACTAAAGTACATAGTGTCGAACCAAGGTATGCTGCCAGTAATAACATATGGGGCAGAAATTTGAACAAAGAGACTTGAGCAGTTAAGAACCACGCAGCGCGTAATAAAATTACCATGAATAATGTCTTTGCTACACTAAGACACCGCACAAGCATTCTCACGCTTGCATACCAAGCAGCTATTCACCACCCTGGCCACGGAGTCTACTGCCCAAGTCGTGGCTCACGGTGGATGTCCTCCACATGAAGCCGTCGTGCACGGGCCCCGAATGCGAGGGCAGGCATGGGCAGGGTTGGTCACATACCTGCAGAGTGTTGTTTGCATTGGAAGGAAGTCGGCAACAGCAATACAACCAGCTACATGCAGAACAACTGTAACTGTGTGGTCCAACGCATTTATTTCTCTCGAGTTGCTTTCGGAGCGCAACTTCGACAGCTTTATCTTTCATTTCATATGTGGCAGTTACTGCATGTCTGCATATCACTGTTTATGAAATTAGAGCGCAATCAGTACGTTTGATTTCCTTTCATGCATTACTTTTCTTAAAAGCTACCACGATAAAATATGAAGCTCGATGAACTTTCTAGGTGTCAAGTAACCCCTGCCGAAACTAAATAGAGACGGAAACTCCGTTTACCGCGACTACAGCGTTCTTTTCTTCCACTGCAGTTGGAGCCACGGCAAATGTTAAAATATTGGAAAGTGGCGAAAGGCTATCTTTCACGTTCCTGCTTTGCATTCTACTAACGGCATGCGCGAGATTTAATAAGATGAAATTTGTTCTCACCACCATCATGCCGAGGGCGTCAAAGTTCTTGCGGCAAAAGTAAGCAGCCTTGTTGCCGTCGTCCTTTTCATACGGCACACTTATGCACACAAACGTGTCGTCGACCACCTCGATGCAGCCTTCAAATCTTGCATCTACGTGGACAAAGCCTTCCTTTTGGCATGGAGGGCGATCCACTCATTGCCGAGGCGCTCGACGATCGCTTCCATGACAGCATGAATCGTGAGACCCACACTGGACTAGCTCGTCGCCGCGTCCTCGTTGTTCGCAATCGCGTCGTGGTAACTGCCGGTGGCGAAGAAGCGAAGGGCGCAAAGCACTTGCAGCTCAACAAAAACAACGGTCGGGGCTGTTCTCGTGTCCGTACGCCGCCTCTCCAGGTCCTGGCGAAGCTCCCCGCACAGCCATCGCACAATGTCCTTCGTCAGCCGGCACCGCAGTTGAAACAACTGATCGGTCATCACAAAACGTGAAAAGTACGCGTACGTTACGTGCACGACATCTGAAACGCTTTTAGCTACACGTACGAGACGCGCGGTGAGAGCTACCAGGTAGCTCCATTGGCTCCATCTGCTGAGAATCATGAACACTGCGGTAGCTTGTTCACGGCCACCTGGATCACCGCCGCGCGCCCCGATCCAGGTGGCCGTGGCTTGTTCGAGCGCCCGCGCGAGCAGACAGCGGAAGGGCAAGGTTCTCCCTGGGCAAATATAAGAAGAAGCGAGAGAGCTGGCCGACGCCTTTAAGTGCGCCCGTCTAGAGTGCCTCGATGCGCGCGCCCCCGCTTAGAGTGGTGTCAGCTTTTGAAAGGGCAGGTGCCGCCTCCTCGGCCTTGGCGGCAGCGTGGCCGCCATTTTGAACCCCCGCCCGGTCACTTGTGTATGGCGCGCGAGCTGTTTTCAGGTCGGCGCTCGTTTCCCTCCAGTTTTATGCGCTCGCTACCGTCGCCATGGCCGGGTGTTGCGTGCCGCTGTGCACCAATCATTCCAGAAACGCTGGGAGATGTATCGTTTTAGAAGATACGAGGTTTCTTTGGACAGTAAAAATCAAACGGGACAAGCGGCATCCAAAGAACACATTATGCACTTGCAGCGTAAATTTCCGGTCGGTATTTAGAATGCACATGCAAGGATAACTTCTGCCGGTGTTAACCTTGCGTAATAAATGGCCACACTGATATCAGCTACATCCTTAAAATGCTTCGGTTCACGTGTGCATGAATTCTGCATTTTTCTTCGCAAACATTCTTTACTGCACTTGGTTTGTCCTGCATCTGCCTTTGCTTTTTGCTTTCGCTATTTTTGTGATTTGAAATGTATCATGGAATATGTTATGTGTGTTTGTCTGCAGATCAGATCCTTCTTTTTTTCTAATAATAATTATTTGTGAGAATTTATGTCCCAAGAACCCCGATATGGTTATGAGAAGCGCCGTATATAGTGGAAGACTCCCGAAATTTTGACCATCTGTTGTTCTTGAACGTACACCTAAATCTAATTACGCGGGCCTCTGTCATTTCACCTCCATCGAAATGGGGCCGCTGCGGCCGGGATTCCATCCCGCAACCTTCGGGTCACCAGTCAAGCACCATAACTACAACCACGGCGGGTTCTTGTTTTTTTATATTCCTTTCCGTGTTTCAAGTACACCTTCTGTGCTTGTCTGATGTCCATGTATGTATGTGTGCAGCCTAATGTTTTTTTTATCCTTCCCTGTTTGTGTGTTTCAAGGTTCTATTCTCGTCCTGTCTTAAATAATTACGTCGTTCTTGTTTTTTTAATCATTTACGATCACTGTGAATCGACTAGTGGCACTTGTGTTTTATTGTGTAATTGCGTGTTGTTTGTGTAATTGCATCTGTCAGCGCAGCATTAATGCGCACAAATAAATGGCCGGTACACTGGATATTAACGCGCGCGCACGCACGCACGCACGCACGCACGCACGCACGCACGCACGCACACACACACACACACACACACACACACACACACACACACACACACACACACACACACACACACACACACGCACACAGACACACACACACACACGCACACACACACTATTTTATTTCTTTGCGCAATCATAATTTATTTATTAATAATGTAAGCCCTGAAGGCTCATACACGAATGCACATACAAACAGTTCTCGCGAAGCGTCTATACAAAGAAGAAGCATGAAAACAACAAGAAGACGGGGAAGCATTGTCTACAGTAGACACGCTATGTCAGTAAAAAAAAAAGACAAGAAACAAAGTCAAGTTGTACAATGAGTACGTCATGGAAAACTAGTTAATGAAATAAAAACTCACAGGCTCCCTTATGCGTTCGCTTAAGACGGCTCGAAAGCGAAAGCCATCTTCTTCTCAGTATTTTGCGCACAAAGCGCGGTTTTGCATTGCCTCCAAGATCGGAGGCACCTCACCTGGTTTTGCACTGCCTCCGTGATCTGCCCACTTTTGACCAAGCTACAATGTCATGTGATAACGCCATCATATGACGTCACGCCAAAATTTGTGAAGCCATGATGACGTCATATGGTGACGTCATCACGTGACGATGATTTTTTGCATCCCTCGTCCCCAACGTCGTGGTACGCTGACGCCGTAGACGCGGGACGCCGACGGTGAAATTTCGCGTTTGATGAGGCATTTAAGGCTTTCGCCTTAAAAAATACGTACGCCACGGTGGTATAGTCACGGCCGCTACATAAAAAAAAAACAGGTGTTTTTTTTATGTAGCGGCCGTGGTATAGTGGTGACGGAGCTCGGCTGCTGACCCGAAAGTCACCGGTTCGATACCGGCCGCGGCGGTCGCATTTAGGTGGAGGCGAAATGCTAGAGGCCCGTGTACTGTGCCATCTCAGTGCAGGTTAAAGAACACCAGATGGACAAAATTCATGGAGCCCACCACTACGGCGTGCGTGATAATCATATCATGGTTCTAGCATGTAAAACGCTAGATATTAATAAAAGATACAAATAAACGACGCCGTGCATCTTCCGTACAAAGTGTAAAATACACTCAATAATTTGGACATGCGAGAAAACCTGCAGATACAGAAAAAAAAACTGCAGACACAAAAAGAAGAAGGAAAAACGCACTGATACTGCGCGCATGCAAAGTTTTACGGCATACTACTACGTATTCATCGTTTTGATAAGGACTCAAGGTGCAACTCGATTGCCGATACAGCAGCGGCTACAGATTGTGAGCAAGAAATGGCAGCAATAATAATGATAAAGAAGCTTTCGTTTCATTTTATCAGGATATTCGCACCATACTGCCCCTCAGCCCTTTATTCTGTGTACAATATGTATGATGCCATTTATAATAAACGAGTAAATTGTTTGCAAACTTAGCAAAATGAGCCACCTTATTTGCGCTTAGGTAGCTTCGCAACACTAAATTGTGTGTGTTCAGATACATATACTGCTGCTGCTGACATGTATTCAAATACTTTAAATGATTACATGTGTATTTGGAATGCAGAGATTACGAGAAAACTTTTTAGGCTTTGCCGTTTCCGGCGTAAGGAAGAGGATTCGTTTTCAACATAACAGAGTCTACGTCTATCTCTAGAGCATAACACATGCACAGACAGTCAGCTTACATGAATTACTTCCTTAATAAACATTTAGGCAACAACAGCAATGAAAGCTGTCCAAGCTTCAAAAAAGAAAAGTAAAAGACAAAGCTCACTAGCGTGCACTTATTACCGGACTTATCCGCGCACCGCAAGCGCTTTGTATAGCGCGTTTCGCATGCGGCCGAGCTGCGGCGGGATTCGCAATGGCGGCCGTCGTAGCAGACGACGCGCCTGTCCTCACCCCTAGTCTGCCGTCTCCGCTCTCCGCCGCGTCCTCTCGGGGATGCCTGCGGCGGTGGCGCTGCGCGCAATCGGAGTTCCTTGAGCAGACGCCCCGCCCGCGACTCTCGCTTACGGGTGGGCTGGCGGAGCCGTTTACAACCGCGCTCTCGCGTTTGCTTACCTTTTCACGTCGAAGGCCTGCGGTGTTTGCTTTTATTACAGAACGTGACATTGAGTACAAATAAGTAAGGAATACCTTAGCGCTAGTTAAAGTTGCAGAAGAGCACGAAGTCTGGCGTCACACAAGTTTCCCAGTGATGACCACCATCCCTCAGTGCATCCGTCCTGCTTATCACTTCACGAGACAAAATTGAGAGCATCAGAATTCTTAATCTTTATTGGTTCCTTGACATAGGTTTCATCAGCGTCATTTAATTGCATCTTCTCGTCTTCAGCAGCTTAATTCTTTGCCGCTTTACTTCTCTTTCGCTGTTCAGTGATTTCGTGAAGAAGCGGAATCTAAGTAAAATGCAGAACTTCATGGAGGCTTTTTGTGATGAAATTTGAATGTTCTTCACATCCCAGATGAGGCAAATCTGTTTTTTTCAAGAAAGCGCTGAAATCCACAATGCTCTTTTCATGCAGCTTACTCACGCTGAAATAAGTGGTAAATGCTATTTTCAAGTTTTGCAATAGCTGCTTTGAGAGGTCCGGAGGGGTATGTCAGGCCTCCGTTATCAAAGTGCGCTCTGAATAGGGAGGCCTGATCACTCCTCGTAGCTGTGTTTCTGTCTGATGTGAGACATGTTGCACAAGTCTCGCACTGTGTCTTCTTTAGTGTCTTACGCGCCACATAACCAGCAATGTAGTAAGTCAGCATATCGTGGCTTTTTTTTTTTCCACGTATGCACTGTGGTCTGTGCCTGACGCTAGTGCAGTCTCCGCGCCACTGAAGTCTCCACCATCAATGAGGCTGTCAACGACGTCAATTGTGGCAGGCGTGTGTGACTGTCGTTCCCAGATAAAAGATAGCTGATGACTTGCGGCGAACAGCTCCCCGACTTTGGTGGTCTTGCGAGGTTGTAAAATGCAAGGTCATCTATAGTAATCAAAAACTGAGCAGCAGTGGGATGATCATTTGTGCCAGAAGACTGCCGAAAAATTCCAAATATATTTGCCAGCTTGTCCTGGCTTAAATTTGAGGTCATCAAATATCTAAAACCAGCAGACCTGAGGAATTCGAGCAGCTGCACTGTGCTCTCAATTGTGACACGGAGCCCTTCTGCTGTGCTCGATGAAAAGAAACCGCCAATTGTGTTGGTGGCATATGTCTCTCCCATTCTTTTAAATAACCCAGAAATTCTTTCAGAAACGCACAGTTAGGTGAATTTTTAATAAAGCTTTTTAATAAAGCTTTGAGAATATTGGCTCCACGGGGCAAGCTTTCTCGACTTTGTCGGAATACAAAAATAAACCCCTAATGACTTAATTCGTCGCCGAAAAGTTGAAAAGGGTGCCATCCTTGATTTTTCAAATGCATTGGGATGGGTATGAGCATTCGTGATGCTTGGCATCATCTTTAGCCTCACACTCTGACAGCCTGGAAGGAATGAAACCATCTGTTTCTGCTTTCTCACGTGAAGCCATTGTACAGTGGCGAATCCTCGATCGTCGCTTGTTGGAGGGACACTTTAGGCTCTTTTTCGGTGGTCTAAAGCGTATAAAAAATAGTGTTTCTATTTTGATACTTTCACGAGTACATGTGTGCTCGCTACCCACTTGCGAAAGGGAGACCTATACCGAAGAACAACCTAAACGTGAATAGCCGAAAGGCGAAAAGCAGCGCGAGTCTGTCATGTGTGTTCTCTGTTTTGGAAATGCAACCGATTTCGAATACCTTGTACTACGATGCGAGAGAACGGTCAGCTATCCCTATACCTCAAAAAAAAAAAAAGAAAAAAGCAAACGAAAGAAATAAGCAGCGCGAAACATGTGCGGTGGGCGCGAGCAGTCGACAAACTGACATTGAACGACACATCTGGTTAAGTATTTCTTGTGACGCGAATGAGTATTTCTTGTGCCGCGAATGTGTTCTGGTGCTGCGCTTCGAGCCTATTTCCCGCTCATTTCGGCATGCAACAGTGTCATTAAAGAACGAACCTATATATTTTCAGTGGAGGAGCCAAAAACCAAATACAACGCACATTATGAAAGCCAAAACCCCTTTCATTTTATAATTTCGAACCTTGTGGCAAGGTACTCATGGAAAAGATACCATATGTCTGTTCTTCGGCTGATACACATGGTTCTGATGTGCCAAGCTTCTGCTGTAAATGTCTCAGCCTGTTGGAGGCGCAACTTATTTGTGGCGTCATTGTAGAGCTATATTATAGTGCCTAGGATATACAGTATATTCTAGGCACTACTCCCGGCTGCCGCCTCCCTGGACCGCAGCAAGCTTGGACAAAAATAAAGTTTCGCCTATATATATATATATTGTAGGACAGTAAATAGATCTAATAACACTTTGAGCGAAATCGCATGAACTTAGCTTATCGCATATCTGTAATTAATATACTCACCCATTCTGAGAACTGCATTGCGTTTATTGTCTTCGTAACATATCGAGAACCAACCTTTATGATTACGAGACTTAGCACACTAAATATATCTGAAGTAAGTAACGTTCTTACTCTCAGAATTGTTCGCTTATTAAAAACTGATCTTAGAAATGTTTGGTACCTCCTTAAAGACAATTTAACAGCATATATATAATGATGACAGTCTTGTGATAACAGTAATTCCTTAAGAAACAAAAATAAAAGCCAATTTTTGGCCCTTTGGTTTTGCTTCGAGTAACTGCGCGCTCTTAAATGAGTGTCTGGATCCACCATTGATCTTAGCGTGATCACGGCAGTGTCCAGACAAGAGACGACGTTGAATGCAATGTTTGGTCGGGTCAAGATGTTCCAGCCTCTGCCCACACGAACAGAACGAAAACGTGGAGTTCATGCGGGAGCGTAAAATAAAAGGCAAGGCGCGATACTCCACCGATTCCTCCTGCGCGACATGCACCGTGCAGGCGCTCCGATGGACCGCAGCGCCCCCTGCGCAAGCATCCGTTGCGCGGACGCGGCCTTGCATGGGGACGGCGCGGAGACGGCAGGCTAGCCAGTATATTCTAAGGATCGTAGTAATATGAAATACGAACGATATAACGTAGTAGTAATATGAAATACGAACGATATAACGTAGCTGTACGGTCCCTAGAATATACTGGCTAGTCTGCCGTCTCCGCTCTCCGCCGCGTCCTCTCGGGGATGCCTGCGGCGGTGGCGCTGCGCGCAATCGGAGTTCCTTGAGCAGACGACCCGCCCGCGACTCTTGCTTACGGGTGGGCTGGCGGAGTCGTTTACAACCGCGCTCTCTCGTTTGCTTACCTTTTTACGTCGAAGGCCTGCGGTGTTTGCTTTTATTACAGAACGTGACAGTGAGTACAAAACATGTGCGGTGGGAGAGCAGTCGACAAACTGACATTGAACGACACATCTGGTTGAGTATTTCTTGTGCTGCGCTTCGAGCCTATTTCCCGCTCATTTCGGCATGCAACAGTGTCATTAAAGAACGGACCTATATATTTTCAGTGGAGGAGCCGAAAACCAAATACAACGCACATTATGAAAGCCAAAACCCCTTTCATTTTATAATTTCGAACCTTGTGGCAAGGTACTCGTGAAAAAGATATATACCATATATGTCTGTTCTTCGGCTGATACACATGGTTTTGATCTGGCAAGCTTCTGCTGTAAATGTCTCAGCCTGTTGGAGGCACAACTTATTTGTGGCGTCATTGTAGAGCTATATTATGGTGCCTAGAATATACAGTATATTCTAGGCACTATAACTATATAGTCTCCCGGCTGCCGCCTCCCTGGACCGCAGCAAGCTTGGACAAAAATAAAGTTTGGTCTATATATATATATATATATATATATATATATATATATATATATATATATATATATATATATATATATATATATATATATATATTGTCACGTGGTCGTGACGTCGACGAAGGCAGCAGTCAGCAAGTCGAGATGAAACTCTTTATTAGGCCGAGAAACTGAACGCTACAGCAATACACTGATAGCGGCGGAAAGAGCGTCGACCGTCGATCAACTGACAAGCGGTCAAGCGCGTCGGCTTTTATACAGTCGCTATCGAACTTTCTAACGATATCTGTGGTTGTTGCGCAATCTCTAGAATAAGCTCGAGTGTTCGCGTCTTGCGCGCAATCTTAACAAAATGATCTACAATAACCGCGAAGCTTCTCGAACAATGAGGCGCAGTTTGCGCTGAGTGTTGCTGACAGCCTTTGCGGGCCAAAAACCGAATACAGCAAAAGTAATGATTATATATATATATATATATATATATATATATATATATATATATATATATATATATATATATATATATATATATATATATATATATTGCAGGACAGTAAATAGATCTAATAACACTTTGAGCGTAAATCGCATGAAGTTAGCTTATCGTTAAAAAAAGTCTTGTCCAACATTACAATGTCTGTAAATATACTCACCCATTCTGAGAACTGCATTGCGTTTATTGTCTCCGTAACACATCGAGAACCAACCTTTATAATTACGAGACTTAGCACACTAAATATATCTGATGTAACGTTCTTACTCTCAGAGTCAGAATTGTTTGCTTATTAAAAACTGATCTTAGAAATGTTTGTTACCTTCGTAAGGACAATTTAACAGCATATATATAATGATGGCAGTCTTGTGATAACAGTAACTCCTTAAGAAAAAAACACGGTTGATCCCTCCGTCATAGGAATCGGAGTAACACGAAAGTAAAGCGTGCCCTTACAGAAGTAACTGAGTGCTTACTGTAGATTGATATAAGAGAGTTTGCACAATGTATATTGATGTCTGGCAGCTAATGGCGCCGTTGATCGTGTATGCACCCACTTTGATGATTGGTGGTACATCTCCATCCCGACGACTAACGTCCATGTTAAATTATTAAACAAACCCTTGTGGTAGCTGTAGTTGTAACGGTGAAAGCATAATCAAAGAACGAGGTGTGATAGCCAGAAGAGCGTCGCATATTGGACGTAGAACTTGGTGGCCATCCCGCGGCATGTTAAATGTGATTGAACACCACTGCCGGACTAGAGGGAAACGCAAAGCGCGTCGTGCCGCCCGGTATCCCGGCCGCAATTTTTCTCGGGGCGAGCGCATGAGCTTGAAACGCGGTGTTACAGCCAGGTGAAGCAGGCGCGCGTCGCAGAGCTATTTTTGGTTTGTATTGGCGTGATGCTGAGCGAGGCCGACGCTTTTACGACGCTTGGGCAAAGGTCGCCACCTCGCGGTGTGTAAAGGCATTGACAAAATTCAACTTCTATTGAAAACGCGCCGAATGGGACGGGCGCGTAACGCGTTGCAGGTGCTAGTCGCGGAGGCCACAGCAATGACGAATTACTTTACCTTACCACTCCCAGAGGTCAACACCACCCAGCCGACCGTGAGAGTGGTAGATATAAAAGGCGCGTTCGTAAAGCCTCCAGAGTCTGTGACCGTGGCGCAGTGAATAGCGTGCCCGGCATCTGTTGTTGCGGACCGAGCGGTCGTGGGTTCGATGCCCGTTGCGGTACCTTTTTTTCTTTGCCATCTGATTGTGTATATTTTTTCGACGTCATTTCCGTGACGGAAATACGTCACTGAAGTCTTGGTGGACCCCGGCATAAAACACTTTCGTGTTAAAAATAAAAGCCAATTTTTGGCCCTTTGGTTTTGCTTCGAGTAACTGCGCGCTCTTAAATGAGCGTCTGGATCCACCACTGACTTTAGAGTGATCACGGCAGTGTCCAGACAAGAGACTACGTTGAATGCAATGTTTGGTCGGTTAAAGATGTTCCAGTCTCTGCCCACACGAACAGAACGAAAACGTGGAGTTCATGCGGGAGCGCAAAATAAAAGGCAGAGCGCGACACTCCACCGATTCCTCCTGCGCGACATGCACCGTGCAGGCGCTCCGATGGACCGCAGCGCCCCCTGCGCAAGCATCAGTTGCGCGGACGCGGCCTTGCATGGGAACGGCGCGGAGACGGCAGACTAGCCAGTATATTCTAGGGACCGTACCCTCAGCGGAGCGCGCGGGCATCAAGGCACCCTACACCCGTCGCGCTCCTAACGCCATCTCGCTGGTAATGAAGAAACGCTTATAAGCGCCTCCGTCTCGGAGGACTGCAAACGGTAAAGGGTGTGTATATAACGCTCACCGTTAGCTACCTGAGGGTTCTACGCTTTGTGGAGTAGTGCTTAGCGCTGCGAATTGAGAGGTCGCTGGTTCGATTCCGCGCTCCGAAAGCATTTTTCTGATTTATTTTTCTTTGGGATATTGATGTATATATACATACTTATACATATACGCAGCATGACGGCGGCGACGGCGACGGCAAAAACCAGCTGAGACTGTCCATATAATTGCTATCGCAATAAAAACATCGCGGTACTCGCGGAATTCTCTTTCTTCCTGCAGATTCAGCCACTACACGACAAAGGGTAGCGCCATTTTGCTTCGCTTATTTAGCGTTCTCTTACGGCGAGAACCGCAACTTCGAACAGGCCAAATTAAACAATAACCTTTTATTTTTACAAGCAAGCTTCATGTACAACACTTCATAATATTATTAACCGAAAACATGCTTGCAAAGTAACTCACGGAATGAAATCTACACATACGTATGTGAGGCTGCACATCGAACAAGCAACTCAATTTATAACAATATGGCGGCCAATTTAGGGGGAGCGACTCATGGAGGAAGGAAAAATAAGGAGAGGCCCTGACGTCACATTCGTGAAGCCTCCACATCGCAAACACCCGCATCGCCTCCTAGCGAAGGAGCCTCGAAACATTTCGCGATTTCCGTCGTGTCGTTTGCAAGCGCATGCGCGATTCGAGCCTTTTTTTTTTTCGCCGTGCCAGCGGCGCCGCGGCGCAGTCGATTCACGCATGCTGCCCCTTGTGTATGTTCTTTAGGAAAGCTACGCAATGCCCAGCTGTTGCGTATACCCAGTGGAAATCGCGTGCACTGCGGATAGTACCGGGTGTCACTTTTCATGTGTACGTACACGTTCGCTTCATTGCTGATCACTAATGCATGGTATTTGCATGCGAAGCTCTCGGATGTGCGCTCTGTTGCTTCTTACTCATTCTGTCAACTTAGAACACACGTGAACTTTTGTTTTTGGCGTCTGACGCGCCGTACATAACATGCGCCGAAGGCATCGTACGTTTTTAAAGGCTGTGTCGTTCAACGAAAGGGCAATAAACTTATGTTGTTGTTATCGGACTACGTGATGTATGTATTGTGCGATGTGCGCTCGCTGCGTGCTTGTTGTTGTGTGCGTACTGGAATTACAAACTTTACGTGCACGATCGCGTATACAATACAGCGGTGTCCTCTTTTCGACGTGAAGTTACGTCAACTATAGGTTGGCGTTGCGCCGAATAGCTACTACGCTCACTCCATATACACGAACAAAGAACCGCTAATCCGGCAACAGATCGGGAAATCGGGCTACGAGAAAGGGAAGGCCTAACGCCCAGCAGAACGCGTAAGTTACTGCTAGGTGAGTTCGAATACGATGATGTAGGGGCTGAACGTTTTTGATCACGGCACGTACCGGTATTCTGTACTGTTGCACAAAAACGCTCCACGAAGAATTTCAGCACGCAGCGCTCGGGCCTGCCACGCACGAACAGCCTTGTAAACGTCTGCTTGCAACATTTTACTGCGTGCGAACCGCACAATACGCGCTAAGTTTACGCCGGGACTACAAATCTGCGCAGAAGCTAACCACCGCGGAGCGCACGCCGCGGGGCGTCTGCTGTTTTGTTTGCCCCATACCGGTTTGTTTGCCCCATAAATCTGACGTCACTTCTGCCACACTTTTCGCAATGCATTGAAATACGATAGGGCCTAAATAGGGCCTCTCCTTAGTATTCCTTCCTCCATGGAGCGACTAAAAAGCCACCAAAACGGGAGAGTATTTCCGCAACGCGTTAAAAAAGTCACGTGGTACACGTCGCTGTGCGGCTGTGCTGCTCTCTGCCAGCGCGCGCGGAGTTGGCGGGGGTCTGGCCACGGCCTCCGAGATAACGGGCGCGCGGCGTCCGCCATCTCGGAGGCCATGGTCTGGCCGTTGCCAGGCGAGCGAGACCGGCGAGACGGAGACGCTAGACGCAGTGGCTCCGGCCATCGTATCGATAGTATGCGCTCCCCGTCTGCGGTAGTGTTATTGGTGTTATTTCGGCAGAGTAAAAAGCTGGGCTTGGTGTTCCCTGACTACTGTGCGATGGAGTTAGGAGAGGCTAGGATAGACGCACATCTTCATTATCTTTGTTTATTGCTAGCGTGCATGCTTGTTGTTGACATCCGACCGTCAGTTCGTGTTGCATATGCTTTAATTGTGGTGTTAATTCTAATGCGGCCGGACTGCTCGCACTGAGCTTACAAGAGTGCCCCCTACCTCTAGGCCGCACACCTTGATTTAACAGCACTAACACTGCTTCATTTCGTTGTTGCTGCAAGAATAAATTCTGCGTGAACAAAGCAGTACAAAAGCGTGCACTGTCGGCGCAGAGCATTACGACGTTCGGCGACGAGTATGGCGAGTACGAACAAGGTTCTGTCTTCGGGAGAAGAAGCGGCGCGGCGGGAAATATGATGGGAATTTGCTATGATGGGAATTTGCCCAACGATGACGGGCCGACCCCGAGTTTCGAGTGAGAGCTAGGCGTGTCGCGGCAACTGCACGACAAAACTCATCGGGAAGAGAGACGTCGGCCGCCCAGCAACGAAGGGAATCCGATCCTCGCTTGCGAGTGGCCAAAGCAGGAGCTCACGGACCGTTTAGCGGCGTCATATTATCATCGCTGTATCGACAGCTAAAATAGTACTTAGTAAAAAACGCACCCCAAAGCCAAGGAAAAGGCACCAGCTCCGCAGTTTCATCAGCCTTCGCGACGCCAAGTCAGTGAAGCTGTGCTAAATTTTACCCTTGAATGTTGCATTTGTGCGCTGTGACGTGCAGCTCATGCAGTTACTGCGTCATCGCAATGCCCACTGAATACGTTGTAATACCAAAGGAAGCATGGCACTGCCGCAGAACCCAACGACGGTCGGAGTGCCGCCGCGGCCGCGTCTTCGTCGCCTAGGCAACCGCGACCGCCGCGCGCGGAGCAGCTCTGTGTACCACGTGACTTTTTTAACGCGCGGCCGAAATACTCTCCCCTAGAGCACTGCACGGGCCGATTTTTCCGGCCCGGGCCCGGCCCGGCCCGAAAACGCCATGCTCCGGCCCGCCCGAGCCCGGCCCGGTGTTCTTAAATGCGGCCCGTACCCGGCCCGGGCCCGAAAGGTTTGGGCCCGGCCCGGCCCGGCCCGTTTAGGACACGCCTCGCCGGCAACGGGAAAGGCTCTTCGACGGCGCGCGTTATTGCGCCCGCCGCCGAGTGCTCTTTACCCTCATTTCTGTTTGCTGTTTTCGTGCTTTTCTTACATCTGCGGTGACGTTCAGCAGAATCGAGTGAGTATACGTGACTTTAGGAGCTATGAGCGGTAATTCTAGCATATGCCATGTCTGATGTCAATCTAGACTGCGTCCACGCGCGTTGGTGTCGTTCGGGAGTTCGTACTCGCACGTGTTTAACTGAGTATTTAAGGATGGGTTACGTGTAAAACACGCGGTCAGTAACCGCTCACGGCGTGCCCCTGACATCCAGAGGATGGGCTTGGTTGTCGGTTTATGCCGGGGGGCTTATTCTGAAAGCAAATTTTGAAGCGATTTCTCAGATAGAAGTTCTTTCATTCGTGCATGCACAGTGCCTAAGTGAAACAAGGTCCCCGCCTTCTTTTACGTGAACATTTGTTTTCATTGTGAAATTATTTAAAGCGAAACACTCGTGTCAGACGTGTGTACAGTAACGGTGTGTTGAATAAAGGGTGGTTTAAATAATACTAATCAGTCTGTGTGTGTTTGTGTGTGTGTTGGTTATTCCCAGAATCCCGGATCGCTTCTCAAGCCTCATCACTCCTGTTGTGAGTCACACTCTGGTCACGACTAGTAATGGGAAAATCAACAGCGGCGTTCGCCCTGTGACAAAAGTCGCTCCGCATCTTGCACTTAAACTGCACAAAAAACAGCTCCTGGGATGTTAATGACTCATAAGTCGCGTTGACCAGTCTACGGAGTCACGCAGGCAGAAACTGGCGCGGCGGGCATGCGACCGTAGCTGCGTACTCGAGATGTTTTTCTAGATAAAAACGCGCACATCTTATATACACTAATCTAGGCAGTTTACCTTTGCTTTCCTTACAAGGTATAATTGTGGAAACATATATTAGGCGTTTCTTGAAATTACGTGTAGCATACCGATTGAGCAAAATTGTAGACGTCTTGTATACTGTGCAGTTTCTGTGCACGCCAATACACTCCAGGTGGTCTAAATTACCCGGAGCCCTCAACGACGGCGTCTCATATAGCCTGAGTCGCTTCGGGAATACAACAAAAACAAAGCCAAACAACGTACACACGAAATTATACAGACACGTATGAGACCCGGGCCTAATACGGGCCTGGCTCAGGCCCGAGCCCGACCCGAGCCCGAAGATCACTGGCCCGAGCCCGGCCCGGGCCCGATCCAACAATCCCTTACCCGGCCCGGCCCGGGCCCGTGCAGTGCTCTATACTCTCCCCACCAAAACATGCCCGCGTTGCCAGACCACTTTTTGGTGCTGTCCCTAGGAAATTTCAAGCAAGATGTACCTAGCCTAGTACCGTGGCTCTACGTGCGTGCACGCGAGACGTTCATCATGCGATTTAACCATGGAAATGCAGGTGGCTTGAATTAATGGACGCAAGAATTAAGGTGCATACTTGCTGCTTTCTTTGGGAAGGGCCACTTTTTGACTAAGGGGTACGCAGTTAGCAAGGAGGGGGAATCAGTTTTGTTTCAGCTCAATGAGATCACTGCGCAGGCATAGCCGCACAGTGCATTAGGTTTCATTTTTGTGTTAACCTTGCTGGCGTATCAAGCGCATTAGTTTACGAAGCTGGTTCTTTTTGGACGACGAAGTTTGAGACATGATCGGAACAGCTATAGCGTGCTATATATTCATATGAGCTGCTGTTTGGGCCTTGTTTTGTGGTTCCAGAAAAGCCATCTTTTCCCAGAAGGTGCCTTAGAAAAACGTTTAGCTCCAATATTTTGTGATAGTCACCGAATAATCAATATTATTGCTTGTTTTAAACAAATGCTTGTGGCGATTGAGCCACCACACGAACGAGCGTCACGCCGAAGCTGGCCTCCCTACTTGGAGCACGGTATGTGTGTACTAGGCGCAGCGATGCAGATTGCTTATGTTCTCATCAGATCAGCGGAGTTCCCGGTGCCTACCGAACACATCGTGGTGATGGATCTAGGCCATCCTCAACCGATATATGTCGCATATGCATGCATGGCTCCCATCGCATGCGTGCGGTATCAAGCCAATATATGAAACACCATTGTGAATAACTTTTTTTGCCTAGCTGTTCTTTATGAAATATTTTTTTTTCATTGCTGTGCTTTTCACATATCCTATCCTATGCTATCATATCCTATCATCAGTGAAAAGGAGTACCCGGTGCTATACAGAAGCACCAAGATCTCCTAAATATCATATACTAAAAAAAAGTATTTGTTTACGCCAGGAAAATCGATGCTCCTCAACACATAATGCTTCGCTGAACCGACCAATGTGTTACGAATGCACACTGTCGGCTAAGTGTATATACAGTAAAACTCGCATACATCGAAATCAAAGGGCATCGCTAAATAGTTCGATATACCCATAATTAAAAATGCATAAAATGCCTGTCTGAAGCTTAAATATAGTTGGTACATGTCTTGATATATACTGAGTATGTGCATCTCAATGAAACGAAGACAAGAGGAGACACATAAACGACACAGCCAGTCTATGTCGTTTACGTGTCTTCTCTCTTCGTTTCATTGTGTTGCACATACTCAGTATATATAAATAAATATTCCTGCGTCTCAGACTGTCCTTAGAGACAATTGGTCGTTCTAAAGCTGCTGTGAAGCCGTTAAAATTTTCCCATTACTTATTTTTCATTAACCTGATCGTGTGAAACGTGTACGTATCGGACCAGACAACACTTTGCGCCACTGAAGCAACCTGGCGATACATCTTTCCGGCAACTAATTGCAGCCACAGGTAGTAAGCTTCACAGCGTGGCATTTAGTTTTCGTCGCATTACACCCCTGTGTAGCGGTAAAACTTACAAAGCAATTCCTTCATTGTGGAGCTGTCACAAATTAGCGCTTAATAAAGCACGCACGCGGCCGCTTTCAAACGGCTGCGCGACAGAACAGCGCGAGTCGCGCGCCCAAGAAGCGCGGACGACGAAAAAAATAAGCATCAAGAGTCGCCGGCGCGCCGCATCCTCCTCACCCACTCGAGCCAGAAGGAGACAACGCGATCAAACGCCCAGCAATGCCTGGAAACATCTGGAAGAGAAGGGGGGACGCATCACCGAGCGGCGCCGCCGCGAGTAGAACCGGCGAGAGAAATCTCGACCTATCCTTAGCCTTCGCTGTAGTGCACGCCGAAGAACCCTCCCGACGCTTCTAGAAACCGGGGAACAAGGGATAAAAGCGTGCAAACGACGAGGGAGGTGAGACAGTCAGTGAAGGGGTCGGGAAGTGGAGACAGGAGTGAGTCAGTCGGCCCGGATATGGTGAAGTAAGCTGAGTGTGGCTCCGTCAGCCAAAGAGGACGTGTTTACGATGGTGTGCGGTCCGTCGATCGTCGATCTGGAAGCATTGGAGGACGACGCCGTGTGAGCCGCGTCAAGTTACGACGACGGTTGAGCTACGACGATCAAGGCTGGAGCTGGCGTGAGTGTTTATGACAACGTATTGGTATTGGCCGCGAGATCGACCTATAGGCGGCAGCAGCGTCGCCGCATTAGTGTGGAGAGGCGGTCGGAGGCGCGTGTACAAATGCACACAGCGGCGCTTCGTTGTGCGCAGTTTGAGCCGATTGTCGGCGAATAAAATGCGTTGATTGCTGCTTACTGGTAATATATACACCCCTCATTGTTGAATTGATGCACGAAGATCATGCAACGTTTCTATTACTAGTGAGAGAAACGCAATCTGCCGATGAAAAGGATGCTCGCCCTGGATGACAGTCTGCGCTTACGCACTGTATATACATATATATTGTTGTTTTCTCAGTACGTGTTTAGCTTGTGTTCTGTGTACTGCGCACTACTGTAGCACGACTGAACTACTTAAGTGTTTACTTCTTGTTCATTTGTATACCAGCCCATATTCCTGTGCAATGAGTTCAATAGCACTGTTCACGCGAACACGCATACGCAGGTAAGAGTTTAGCACAGAGCTTTCATCGATTGATTACGTGCACAACAGTGACGCAACAAAGGTCCGATTATTCTGTGGAATAAGTGTCTTTTTTTTAAAATAATAATGTCCGCTGCCTTCCGTCAATGTATGACAACGCCACACACACGCTCCAGATAATGTGAAAAAAAAAGGATGAGGTTTTGCGTGAAATTATACGACATAAATGTAAGGCACGCCATCGGGATATAAGAACACGGGTGGTTCAGCATAAATTTCGCGTCAAGTTCAAATTGTGCGCGGCAACACCGTTTTATCACTGCCGTGTCATTCCGTTTGTTTTTTTTTAGGGACAGTTTGAGTACCGAAGTCTCAGACTTCACTCGATGGAAATATTTCGCTGTAGCGGGACCACGACCGTAAAATAAAAGGACATCTTAAGCGCAACTAAAGCTCATCATGAACTACAGTGCCGCAGTTATACACCTAACAACAACGCGAAAGTGCATGAGCCTCGTTTTTGTTTACCACGGAGTCGCTAAAACGCCGCATTCACACACAATTGAATGCTCCTCATGTTTGGGACTGTGCCAAGAGCACTTTACGATGTGCTTGAACCAGAAAGCGGCATCAGCACGGCATCAGCACTGAAATGATTCTGGCGAACGAAGGGTACGACACCAATACACAGCCCTCTCGAAAGTCGCACTCACTGATCTAATTACAACGCGCATGCAGCCGAGCAAGCCCATTTGCTTCTGTACACAATGTTAGGTATACGTACGAGCAGTTAAAATCGCGCTAACATAACAGAACAAACCGCCCTTTGAGAATGTGCAGGACGTACGCGCACATGCAAACACGACGTGGCTAGCAGACGACGCAGGGAGCAATCCACACTATAGGCGCGCTTCAGCCAGTAGCCGCCAGGCGGCGACTCCGCTCGATCTCGCGGCCAATAGCGCAGCTCAGTTTGAGCATAAAGAAAAGAGGCTTCATCCTGTTGCGCTGATCCTGTTGCCTGTGTTTCCTTCTTCGCTGAAGCCTCTTTTCTTTATGCTCAAACTGAGCTGCGCTATGCCAATACGTTGTCATAATGCACCAACTTGCCCATTCTGCAGTACTAGTGAGTGTTTACTTGGAGAGAAGCATTCGATTACCGTCCAAGTATTGTGGACTGGATACGCCATTGTATATTCAGGACTTTAACGGTCATTGAATAGTTGTAATGCATGCGATTGCATTTGTAGCGTGTGATCTGTATGTTTAGCTCCCGTTGTGCAAACACCATCTGAGTTATATTGTGAAGCTGTAACTGGTACCAGCCGAGTGTGCATGTGTTTCTGATATTTGTATTGCCTTAACTGAGAATATATTTCGTTTTCGTTTGTGTTATCGACTCTCGGCTTTGACTCGGTCTTTGGACCACAACCGGCGTTCGCTGGCGCACCAAAGGACCAACCCTAAATTGTCCGCGCTTTCGTGGTGCGTTTTCGGAGGGCCGTGACGCCAGCCCTTAGAATCCGCCCGGCGATTGTCAACCCGATTAACGGGATCAGTGACAATTATTCTGGCGTCCGCGACACAGGACCTTTTTGGTGCACAGTGTGTCCAAAGTAGGGAGAAAGAGCCTTGAGACGTTGATAGTGCTTTCGTGACGGTTTTTGAGTGCTGCACCGCGTTCTCGCTAACCTGTGTGCATAGAGTGTTTTGTAATTCGAAGTTAGGCAGAGATTTTGTGCACGCGGCTAGGTTTTGTTTGACGGGCATCATGGATCTCGAGAAATTAGTTGCCCTTGGTGAGAAGATGGGATTGCCTGGGGCCGAACTACGAAAGTGGGTGAGCCAAAAGGAAAAGGAGGCGGTTGAAAGAGAGAGGTTGGCGGCTGAGAGGGCGAAAGAAGAAAGAGAGCAACAGTTGAAACTAGAGCTTGAAAGAGAGAGGCTAGCAGCTGAGAGGGAGAGAGAAGAAAGAGGGGCTCAGATGGCTGAGAGAGAAAGGCAACGGCAGCACGAATTGGAACTCGAACGGCTCCGTTTGCAGCAGCGCATAGAGACTCCCGTGCAAGCTAGAGTCGAGAGCAGTGAAAGAGAAGATCATAGCTTCCGATTGAACCCAAGCAAACTGCTTGTGGCGTTTGATGAGAGGAAAGATGACCTTGATGCATACCTGCACAGGTTTGAGACGATAGCTAGAAGCCAAAATTGGCCGGAGCAGCAATGGGCAACTGCTTTGAGCACTTGTTTGAGTGGGGAAGCGCTCAGTGTGTACGGTAGGCTGACACCTACCGGTGCAGCTAATTACACGAAAGTGAAAGCTGCTTTGCTGAAGCGATTTAGATTCACCGTGGAAGGCTTCCGAGATCGGTTCCGTACGGGAAAGCCAGCTGATGGTGAGACGGCAACGCAGTATGCCGCGCGGCTCAGCCATTATTTTGACAGGTGGATCGAACTTTCAGAGACGGCACAGGAGTACGGTGAGCTTAGAGAGCTTCTTATCAGAGAGCAATTTCTCACCAGTTGCCACCCGAGCCTGTCGCTGTATCTGAAAGAGAGGAGAGCTAAATCTCTCGAGGATATGCTTGAATTGGCCGATCAATTCTTGGAAGCGCAAGGTGGCACGAATCTGGCCAAAGTAAAAAAGGAGGTTCACGAGGAGTCGAAGAAATCGGCACCTGAAGAAAACAAGCGTGCACCGGAGAGTGTTCCGCGATGCTTTCTGTGTAACCGGGTGGGCCGTCGCGCTAACAGTTGTCGGACCAACTTCTCACGCCCCAGTGTGATGAAGTGTTTTAAATGTGGCCAGACTGGGCACAAAGCAGACACATGTCGAAACGATGCAAGTAAGGCCCACCAAGCAGCGACCAATTATGAATCGGCTGAGCTGAAAAGCGGGAAGAAGATGCATTTCATTGGTGCTGCGATGACAACAGACACAACTAAAGGAATGCCGACACTTAAGGGGAAAGTTGGTGGAAAGGAAGTCACAGTACTAAGAGATAGTGGATGCACCACGGTTATTTTACGAAAGAAATTGGTCCGAGAGAGTGATTTCACAGGCAATACCCAACCGGTTCGCCTGCTTGATAGTTCGATCCGAATGCTTCCTGAAGCCAAGATTGAGGTTGAGACCTCTTACTTCAGCGGGAAAGTTACTGCCCTGTGCATGAATAATCCCCTGTTCGACCTAATAGTGGGAAACATCGACGGAGCTCGAGGGCCATACGAGCCTGAACGTTTGGGAGAAGCCCCGAAGATGGAGCCTTCGTCAGTTCAGGAACCGCGACAGAAAGGAACCGCGGAAGAGAACCCCAGGAAAGATGTCGCCCGAGCTCAAATGGAAGTCGAGGTGTCACGGAATGTCAATGAGGGAGCACCAACGGCCGCTGTACCGCCTGTGAAGACGCGCCAAACAGGTGACATTGCCACCAAGCGGCCACCACCACCCGTGAGTGGAATGATGACGAAGGTGGTCGTCCAGGCAAAACACCACGACGCGCAGAAGTTGGCGAAGCACCGCGAACGTTCACTCACAGCGGCAAGATAGTGCTAGCAACTCTCTTTGCGAGAGTAAACGCTCGTCCCATATTTCACTCCCTTTTCAGGAGTGCTGGGAACTATCTGCTGCACAGAGTAGGCATGCTCTCTCGACAGAGTTCTGGTACTCTGGCTGACCAGAGTGAACAAGCTCCCTCGCCAGAGTAAAGTCACGCTTTTGAAATGGAGTACATAGACTCTCGGCTGGAATTGCGCTACTCCCTCGCAGAGTTTTACAATGCTGGTTGGGCTAGAATGCATGAACTCCCTTCAAGAGTAGAATCACACTTGCTGCTAGGACTAACGTTTAAAAAAAAAGAAAAAAAAAAGAAATCCTTCGTACTACAATGTAACAGTGAACCTGGCTGAAATGCCTCAAGCTTACCTCACACATACACAGAACTCACATCCGCACACTCATTCATACACAACACAGCAACACTGAACATGTGCACTACTGGCGCTGCACACAACCATACACCCGTTAACCGGTATATATATCCATGATGTCTGGCCCCCCTTCCAGTGCCAGTGGCAACAGCTCTGCTGTGCGTATTTACACAGCAAATATACATGGAACACGTGTAAATATCTAATGATCTATTGTGATACTGTTGGCACATCGATCTTTTACTATAAAACAGCATAATATTCAACACTGTTTTCATTCGTAAATTCCAGATATCAGCTGGGACTCTATGATATCGGCTCAATGCCGTACAGCCGCTCATGCCCAAATCTGAGAGTTGTAGTCACGCGCTTACAAATACACTTGCGGCGATCTTCTACCAGGGCTGGCTGATGAATACTTTACGACGTTACGATCTGGCGTCCGCTGGGACATGCGGTGCCGCGGCAGGCGCGCCACGTACGCCAAAAAATCAACGACGGTCATCACCACAATGCAAGCGCATCTCTGGCGATTCTCGCACTTTCGCTCAACCTCGGTTGCATTTTAATGCATTCAAAGCTTTCGACGATAAAATGCGCATTGTTCAACCTTCGTCAGCCACTTGCGCCGAGATAGGTCGCACTCAATATGACCCGTACGACTCCCAGCGAAGGTAGGCCTAGCGCACCTGCCGAGTCCGTGTGTACATGCTGTCGGCGCTTCTGGGTTTAAGGATACGCAATTCCGACGTGTAAAAATGAGTGTACAGTAGAGCTTTAGTATCGGTTAACCTGAATGAACCATTTTTTCTTGCGTACGGTGTTCGTACAAGAAGCGATGGGCATCGTTACGACGCCGCTTTCAGCAAACGCACCCCGGCAGCCACCGAAAGCCGCCGGGCGCACTCGCCGGCACTTCGCAGACACAGACTTGTCAATTAGTACGCCTTGTTGAACTAACATGATGGCATACTTTCTTGCACGTTCAATTTGGTGTTTGGCGATCGGTATGTATCTAGTTGCACCTATCGATTCAGATGCAAATCAGTACATTGACACGGGCGCTGTGCGGGTGTATCGTCGATAGCGCGAGAAAATACAGGTTATTGAATGTCATTCGTGGTCGTCAGCTGTTTTGTGTGTTATGAAGACGCGAATTTTATTTGAAAAGGAAGATCGCGTCTATCTTCAGTATGCGACCCGTAAAGATGAAGTCGAGCGGTGAACTCTGTCTTGACTAGTCTTTTTACGGCAAGAGTGCTGCGTTGGGGCGTGGCGTATAGTAGTAGAGACCTCGGCTTGAGTACCTTATGGTGGCAGGTTCGATTCCTCCTGCCGGACGTTTTTTTTTTTTTTTTTCTCACCACTCTTCTTTTATTGCAATAATGCTTTAGTGTCTACCTTATTCCAGTGGCAATTAGTTTGTGTCGTAAACTAAGTTGGCGATGCGTTAGAATTTGCCGATGTTCGAGGCTTCGAAGCATGCCTCTGTTGGCGTTTCAGAAACCAAAGGTTTACGATCACAAACACTTTCTTTTGTTATTACTGAAAGCTATCCTATTAACTTGCACAATAAAGTGACATCTGTGGCGTCTACACTCGGAGGATTATGGTTAAGAGACAGTTATATATCGCTGTGCGGCGTCGGCCAGAAGCTAGCGCTAGTTTGTACTCCGCTTGCTTAGGAGGGAGTTCCCGACCCTGTTCACGCTACGTCGGGGAGGGAGTTCCGTGGATTGGGAACTCTATCTGAGTAGCAGAGAGTTCGCGGTCTCTTTTACTCTGCCTTCAAGGAAAGAGCAAGTTCCGCGGCTAACTCTCCACTACTCCCCCACGGCGTTAAAGAACTCTGGCGAGAGTAACAGAGTCTCTCTACTCTCGCAGTACTCCCTCTACATCTGTGAGTGTTCGAACGAACGCGACCACGCCTTGCCGGTGTCGAATGTGTCGACGGCAGCTGAGACGCCCCCTCCGGCACCGTCAAATGCAACAGCTCGCAAGAAGACGAAGAGAAACAAAAAGAGAGCGAGCGAGCACGGAAAGAAGGGGCGCAAGCGCGAGTCTATTTGAACAATACAGGGTGTTGGAATTGAATTTGTTTGAAGTGTTTTGAGTTTGAAAGTGTTTGAAGTGTTATTATTCCCTGTGTCAAGTGTGTATGGCTAGTGAGCCTAAGTGTCGATTGCGTAACATTATGTGTACAATGTTATGGATATAATTGTATAAGCGTTGTAAATGAAGAGCTGTGTTTTGTGCGTTCACATTGTTTATATGAAATGTATGATAGTGTGGTGTACTTATTGTAATTGAGTTTATCTTTTGTATGCGGTGACATTGAAATGCCCTGTGAATTGTATTGATATTTCTATTGTGAATGTGACGCGCATTGTGTGAAGGACTGAGTTATGGACTCTATTTGTGGGACATTTCTAGTTGTGTGTATGTGCGCGCTCATTTGTGTTGTTTGAATATTATGTGATAATATTCTTGAAAGGGCCCCTCACCAGGTTTGACAATTTTGAGCTATCGAGCGCAATGCATACACTGGGCGTTCACGATCACGTCTGCCAAAATTTGCAACGCTACGCGCCGCGGAAATGGGTCAAATTTCAAGGTGAACGCTGCTTGCCCTTCCTCTCGCGGGCGCGCGCTTTAGAGAATGAGGGGATGACGTACATGAGAAAATGGCCCTACGTAGATTGTAGTGCTGTGACGTCGCTCCTCTACGTAGACGACTGTGCTCTGACGTCGCCAACAGTAGCACGTGAGACTGCGATAGTTATTTGACACGACATGTGTAGTTTGTGTAATTTGTTACTTGAATAGATTAATAAAACTTGAGAGAAGTAATGAGACACACAAAGGCAATTTGTGAGTCTTTTTCATTTTTTTTGTGAATTGCAGCGAGATGCGGGGCTAATATGCCTCCCTTTCTCATGCGTTCGTGTCCCCGCGGTTAGCGCATCGAGCAGACGCCAGCCCTGGAAAGGAAAGTAATGTTCAGGCGCGTTCGAGCACTCATTATGCTCATTTATTCTACCGCGTCCAAGTAAACGTTAATGCGGCGCTGGCGCATGATACCGCCACTCTCGTGCCCGTACAAATGTCTCAACTTTCATGCCCGTGCCGCAGAAACAGGCAGTACACCACACAGAACGCCGACAAAACGCCCATGGCTGCTACATAAAAAAAGAAAAAATAGGTAGCGGCCGTGCAACGCCGCTCGCGTGCTCGGGCTGGCTCGGGCTCGTCACGCGCACGTGACCATGCATGCGCATGACGTGTTCTTGCGTATGTGTCAATTGAAGAGGGCAGAGAAGAGAATTGGCTTGCGAAGGCTACACGGGGCGAGTGGCAAGGGTTTGAAACTCGCCTCCTCGCATCATGGTTTCGCGCCGCTACAAATTATTGTTTTTCTCAGCTCGTAATAAACCGATTTGAAAAATTCTTGCGGCATACTGCTCTTCATTCGGCACACAACAACTTACAGTGTCTAACTAATATTTGCTATGTGGCCTGGTGAGGGGCCCTTTGAAGTGGGGGGCGGTGTCACAAATTAGCGCTTAATAAAGCACGCACGCGGCCGCTTTCAAACGGCTGCGCGACAGAACGGCGCGAGTCGCGCGCCCAAGAAGCGCGGACGACGAAAAAAACAAGCATCAAGAGTCGCCGGCGCGCCGCATCCTCCTCACCCACTCGAGCCAGACGGAGACAACGCGATCAAACGCCCAGCAATGCCTGGAAACATCTGGAATAGAAGGGGGGACGCATTACCGAGCGGCGCCGCCGCGAGTAGAACCGGCGAGAGAAATCTCAAACTATCCTTAGCCTTCGCTGTACTGCACGCCGAAGAACCCTCCCGACGCTTCTAGAAACCGGGGAAGAAGGGATAAAAGCGTGCAAACGACGAGGGAGGTGAGACAGTCAGTGAAGGGGTCGGGAAGTGGAGACAGGAGTGAGTCAGTCGGCCCGGATATGGTGAAGTAAGCTGAGTGTGGCTCCGTCAGCCAAAGAGGACGTGTTTACGATGGTGTGCGGTCCGTCGATCGTCGATCTGGAAGCATTGGAGGACGACGCCATGTGAGCCGCGACAAGTTACGACGACGGTTGAGCTACGACGATCAACGCTGGAGCTGGCGTGTTTCCTTGAAGAGAAGCATTCGATTACCGTCCAAGTATTGTGGACTGGATGCGCCATTGTATATTCAGGACTTTAAAGGGGTGGTGCCATCAAATTTCGAGGCTATAACAAGCCTGTTGTGGGTTTCCTTTGTATGCAAGGACATTCCACACGAAGGGTCGGACACAGCAAACGTTTAGAATATATTTCAATTCACTTCCAAAGTGTACCTAAATGCTCATTCTCCCGATCGAAACCCATCGCTAGCGCGTCAACACTGACGTAGATCTGTAGGATGGGCAACGAAAGTTGTAGTGACGTCACACCAAATCTGCTGTAGTCACGTGAGTGACCTCCGGACCTCCGCCACTTCCGCAACGTACGTACCGGCTGTAGTGAACTAGAATACATTCTAGTTCACTATAGTACCGGCCATGCATCGGTTGCTACAACACTCGCCGAGTTTCGATCGCTTCCTGGTCATGTGCGTCACAGCCTTGTGCGGTCACGTGACCCCGCCTCCTACACTTCTACGTCACTGCCCAACCTCGGCGCCCAGAAACCGAAACCGAATGTTGTCCAAATAAAAAGGCGATATTACATTATTTAGCGAGAATACATGAATTTTGGTGCGTGCATCATGCTTCCTGGAGCTATAGAAAACGCTTACAGCAAAGAACGCGCAAGCCACAAATTTGGTGGCACCACCCCTTTAACGGTCATTGAATAGTTGTAATGCATGCGATTGCATTTGTAGCGTGTGATCTGTATGTTTAGCTCCCGTTGTGTAAACACCATCTGAGTTATATTGTGAAGCTGTAACTGGTACCAGCCGAGTGTGCATGTGTTTCTGATATTTGTATTGCCTTAACTGAGAATATATTTCGTTTTCGTTTGTGTTATCGACTCTCGGCTCTGACTCGGTCTTTGGACCACAACCGGCGTTCGCTGGCGCACCAAAGGACCAACCCTAAATTGTCCGCGCTTTCGTGGTGCGTTTTCGGAGGGCCGTGACGCCAGCCCTTAGAATCCGCCCGGCGATTGCCAACCCGATTAACGGGATCAGTGACAGGAGCGCAAAGAAATCTGTGCTGCTCACGCCGCTCATATTTTGACTCGTACCTTGCTTGTGTACGCCATGCTTGCACTGCCCCTTGGATTCAATGCACTATATAGTTACATGATATATACGTATACAAGATGACAGATTCACTATAGTCAGCTTTATGGCATTGCAGTTGTGTTATGCCACAAAGCATGTACTGTGCATCGACGATTCGTTGTGCAGCGAAGCCCACTAGCAAGGAAATCGTAACTGCCACATACGTTATATTACCTGATGCTTTGTCTTCTTTAATTACAAAAAAGGCGCCCACGCAGTCTCTAGTCACCGTACGAGCACCCAAACGTCTAGTAAATGCGCAAGTGCATAGCAAATTAAAGTTTCTTCAATTCGTCTACCTGCCACGCAAACGAATTAGCAACAAACCTCTACATTAGAGAACAGACCAAGCCACTTCTTGGAATAGCTTGGAATAGTGTCATGGAGAAACTTAATTATGCCAACAGAGATCATTACAAGATACCAATGAATCAGATGGCCTATAGTGAACTTTCTGCACAATTGCGACGAGGCGCCGCTACGGTTGTCTACTTCAAACGCCAGCTGCTACATTTCAGGTCAAATAATAAATGCGCAGATGATGGATTTCTTAGCGCTGCTGATAGTCTTAACAATCTGTATAAATTCAAGCGAACACTCGCGAGGTAACATAAAGCAGGGCATACACATACATTTTAACGCAACGTACGCTCTCGAGTGCCTCAAGTTACACCTCACTTGACGACCGTCGGACTCATCGGATTCGAAGGGGATCGCGAAAAAGTTCGATATATCCATTATTAAAAACCGAAAATACGCCTGTAAGCTTTAATATTCACACGTCTCGGACAGTCTCATGAGATGACTGATTCCTTTAAGCCCTAGCTCGCCCTCGGAGCGAGCCAGGGGCGCCGCGGGGCCATGTCGAATGCATGGTCCGTGATGCAGGTTTATGCACCGCTGGTACGAGGGGCGGACAGGCAGTAACCGACTTGGGCGGTGGAGCTGGTGAGGGACCACATGCTGCTTGCTGGGAAGAGCGCACGGCCGCTGCGGGCGCGACAGGCTGTCGTGGCGAGGGGTGTGTGTCTGGTACCGGGGCCTTCTGGCGTTGAGGGCGCTGCACGTAGCGGTCTTTAGAGTTGGAACTGTACGTGGAGTGATTCCCGTTGCAGACGATGCAGCGGGGGTTGCAAGTGGGTGGCGATCCTTCGGGCGATGTGGGGTGAGCAGCGCCGCAACGATGGCCTCGCTCCTGCTGCGGCTTGGGGCACACGTCGGTCCGGTGGCCGGTCGAGCGGCAATTGTAGCAGGCTTCCACCTTGTTGCGGAACGGAAGGCGGCGAAGCTGGACACCGTGGTAGAAGATACACCGGGGTAGTTTCGGGTCCATGAGGGTGACCAAGATGTGAGGAGACTTGTGAGGCCGCCCACAACAGAGAGGGTATGATTGTTTGCCTGAAGGTCTTCAAGGATGACGTGGTCCGTGAAGTCATTGAAGGCGTGGTAGAGTATGCCCCTGAGGGCATCGTCTGGCGGTGGGGCGTAGAGGTGGACGGTGAAAGTGTTGCCGGAAAACGTGAGGGATTGGATGTGGAGGTAGGCTTGAGCAAGAGCCGAGTCCACGACGCTGAGCGTAAAAGTGTTGTTGACAGGGTGGATCCGCACCGTGTCACAAGATGCGGGCGGGAGGTCTTGCAGGCACGCTGCTTGCAGCAAGGCGGTGTACAAGTGTCAAGGCTGGAGCTTGGTAAGTTGTATGGGGCTTTTTGGGCGGCCGACGATGTGAATCGTGTCGGCCGAGAGACGAGCGAGCGGAACGTGGCGGCGGTGCTGCAGAGGCCAGACGTTTACCCGCTTCGACGGCGGCGATGATGATGGCAGGGAAGCAGGCGTGGTGGTGGGCTTAGCTGTGGCGGTGGCAAGGCGCAAGGCTGCTCGGCGTTTCTCTTGGGCGCGGAGGCCGTGCGACTGCCAGGTTTCGTCCGAGAGTTCCTCGGGGACACTTGCTGTCCTTCGACAGTATATTCCATAGCGGTGGACAGCTAGGAGATGGGCGACGAGGCAGCGGCGGGCGGCTGGGCTCCGTCGCTCCGTCAGTCACCTGGAGTGCAGGCGGCAGCACTTGAGCGAAGCCTAACAGGCCTAGGTCGGTGCACGGCGTGGTAGATGGCTTTCGAAAGTTCTCCCGGGCCACCCAGGCAGGTTTCGCAATAAAGTAGGTGTCGAAGAAATCCAGACAATGGTCTCTAGCCACCCGTCAAGAAATTATCAGTATAGAATTGAAAGGACCGGCACGAGGGCCGGAAATTGGCGCAGCCGAAGTGAGGTGCGACTGCTCTCGATGGTGATCCGCCCACCTTCGCCAATTCTGCAAGGAATGCTCATGAAAGTGGCGTGCAGGAAGCCATTTCATTATAACTGATGCAGCACCAAAGATTCGCTCACTCGCACGTGATCTAACTCATTCAATGTGCAATGCGTCCGGTTTTCTGCATACCCGCATTCACCGTCTGGATCCGTCACCTCAGCTTCAAATTCCATCCGGACTATCCCGATCCGAAACAACAGTCCTCTGCCGCCTGTGGCTTGGTGTGTCTTTCACGAACAGCTTTGCTTACCAAATCGGAATGGCAGACAGTGCTGCCTGTGCTCACTGTGGCAACTAAGAAGTCACTGCGAACGTCCTGTGTCATTCTGCTCACTACAGCTCCAAGAGACAACAGCTCTCAGCAACGCTAGCACGCCTCGATGACCAGCCGCTTTCTGAACAATCAATTTTGGAGTGCCGGAACGTTCGAGCTTCCAACCAGAAAGCGACGAAGGCGCTGCTAAAGTTTCTGTGCTCAACCGACCTTGCTAAAGGACTATGACACTCTCGTGCTTGAGTGTGTGTGCGGTTTTTTAGGAGCGGAGCTCCTTATAGCATCACCCCGTCGGTCGTCGCTCCATGCGGCGGGTCCCCGCCGTCGCGTCTCCCGTATCATTCAATAGATGGCGCTGTCCCATAGAGATAGAAAAAAATAAAGAAATAAAAAAGTAAAAAATAAGAAATACTAAAAAATAAAAATAAAAAATGTAAAAATAAAAAATTAAAAAATTAAAACACAAGAAAGAATGAAAAAAGGAAAAAGGAAAAATATTCAAAGCGGCGTATCGCTTTGACTACTGCTGGGCGAAACAACTGAACATTTTACGGTGTAACCATGATTGCTTCAGGAGCTTCGCCCAAGCTCTTCATCATTCCGCCATGGATATGCTGTAATTTTTCTCTATTTTTAAGACTAAACGACTATGACACTCCCGTGCTTGAGTGCGTGTGCGGTTTTTTTCTTTTTTGTTACTCTTTTTTTCCTTCCTTACCTTTCCATCCCCCCTTACCCCTTTCCCAGTGCAGCGTAGCAAACCGAAAAACTTTCTTCTGGTTAACCTCCCTGGCTTTCACTTAACTTTTCTTTCTCTCTCTCTGTAGTTTTTTATTGCCCATTGTGCACTTCTTTCTGCAATGACGTAAAAGATCGTTTTTCTGTGTAGTACAATTCGATCGTTAGTCCTGTTTTCTCAGAAGTCTGGTTCGTTCTGCATTCTCAGTAGTGTATACTGCGGTAGGGCCAATAGCAACTTAACCTAACGCGCCCAGTATTCCGCGTCGAAATCCAAACTAATCGTCTTTGCATGTCATATGCCGGCCCATCCGTCGACACGAAGTTGGTTTGTCCCTACCCTTCTTCGAGACGTGCGAAGAGTGCCGATACGCTTTCTTTCTTTTAGAAAGGCGGGACAGAACGCACTGCACCGTCGCTGCACGCGGCGCGCGCGCTCCTTGATTCTCAGTGTGTGGCGGCGGGCTGCGCCGCGGGTCGATCGCTAACTGGGTAAACTTGATTTGCGTCGGAGGTGACAGTCGATTCAAAGCGCTGCTTGTTTTTCGAGAGCAGCGTGCTCGCCGTCAGCGACGCATCGATTCTGGCGCGGGCAGCTCGAATCGAATTAGCGCCCGGCGCATCCACTGGTCAGCCGGACCGGCCAGCAGTTTGTCTGCGCTACGCCCACCTCTCCCGTTTCCCCGCCAGCATCGACATGCGGCCAACGGTGTTCATCGAGGGGCCTCTTTCCTGTCCTGCTTTTGTCCACTGCTGTGGAACACGTTAATTGGCCGACCGTGCGCTCGCTAAAGCGCGCGTTGCTCGCGCCGAACCATCGCGCATCGAGGCTGCAAAAGTCGTTTGAAAGGCCTTGGCATTGAGATGCTTCCCGCTATGTCACCGGGAATGGACACAGCGCTGCAACGGCAGCGCTGTGTCCGCGTCATTTTTCGTCCTTGTTCTTTAGTGCGCTCAAACAGTGAAACATGAATTACCAAAATGCCCAAGCATACGCTCTTTCAAGTTATAGAACACTTTTAGTCAATTAAGGACACAGGCTAGGATAGAATAAAAAAAAAATCGAAATTTGGTTTCTTGCTTGTTTGGAAATATAAGGCCTTGCTTAACAATATCCAGTGCCCCATCCATTTCTGTGCGTTTTGATTGAGCCAAAATGACAAGGTTTTCGAGACCAACTGACGAGCAGCCAAACCCTGTTTTCTCAGACCGTGCACAACCTGAGCTTTCTTCCTCAAGTGATTAAAAAATCAAAACTGGTAGTTTCTCTGAGCTTAGCAGGTTATAAACAAAGTATTCCAGCTACTTAAAGGCTCATGCATGGCGCAGTTTTTTTGAACACGCGTGATATTTAATGAGTCCACTTGCCTTGCATGTGGGAGACGCGCACAGAAACGCGGTTCTGTGCACTTATTTTCAATTTAATTGCGGCTCTGTTGATGCTGCGGCAGCAAAAGATATTCTCGTGTTGAGAAATCAAGGAAACTGTTTAGAAAGCGCAGTATAATTGGACAATGGCGACGCCTTGATTGATGTGTAACTGTGTGTGCACAGAATTCGGAAGAACCATGGACTCGTAGAGAACACAATGGATCGTGTTCCTTGGAATGGAAACCCTCGGAACTGCCACCTTTGAAACCGTTCTAAGTTTCAAAAAGGCCTGCATGGCCCGAGTAAACGTTCTCAAGGCCGTTTGGCATTTCACCGAGGCGCAACACTGTGATATCATTACGGTGGGACATGGGCTCTCCGAAGAAAAAAACGACGAGTAAACGTGGAGCGCTTGTGCGTGGGGTTTATCAGTCATATTGTTGTGGCTGCCTATTCACTGGTGTAAATATCTATTAAATCTACATCTCGCATCCGTCACATTTGGTGGAGGTGCTAGGTACGACACGCCTTGCAACGGAACTCCGCAGCGACAGTTGTTTAAAGGGGCCATAAAACGGTTTTTTGAAGTTTTGTCAGCGTTTAGGCAAGAGCATCCCCAAATCATTCGCACCTGAAATTAAGCGACGCACCGTGTACAAAGGCCCACGGCCGCTCTATGCAAGGCCGCTACGGACACTTATATCTATACCCTCCTCCTCACCACTGCCTTGCACCCTCAACTCACAGACACGCTGGCATCGCCGGCGATCGCAGCGCTCTCGTGAGCGCACTCGATGGTTTCAACTTCGCCCAGTCATGGCCTCCGATATTGCGCGCCGAGATGTTGCGCGCAATCTCGTAGGCCCAGTGTGCCCGAATGCACGCCGTCTGGCAACAAGGACGAAGCTCGAAAAGTGGTTGATGTCTGCTCCGACAGGTGCCGCCACACTACCAGCCGATTTTATTTTATTCTTCTGTACGGCGACAACCTGCAAACTCATGCGGACAAACAAAAAGAATTCGAGAACGATCACCGATAAGCGTAAACTCTGGCAATGTGGTTGTGTCTTCAGGGGTGAAGTCACAGCCGCAGACACGTGGATCGTGGCGTTGAACGGATAGCGAGAGCGAGACGCTCATTACAGCGACGAGATTCCGCTCGCCAGATGCCTCAGAAACATTGCACGATGTCAAAGCTTTACGAGTCACCAATTGCTAGATATGTAACACGACTAATATATATGTAATAATATATATGTAATATATGTAATAAGATATGTAACACGGCATTGTGTCCAAGAAAAGAAACCTCGAAATAAACACTGTCGCTCAGCTCACGTCAACACGGAGCACGTTGTAACACGGGCAAACGACGCTCGCTGCCCACAGGAGGTTCAGTGACGTGGACTGGACATATCCAATCAGATCAGCCGCCTGCGTGACGTCGCGCTTCCAAGACGACGTGCACTGGAAGTGGGTGGTTTGAAAACGCGTGTGGTTGAGCCGCCGTGATCGGTGGTGATTCGCAGCTTTAAAGCCTTGTAATAAATTACACAGTTTACGCACAGAGCTTAAATCGGTCTGTAAATGATCCTTCGGACTTGCTCTACCGCCCAATGTGTTCGTACAAAATCATCAAAACCGTTTCAGGGTCCCTTAAGGGGCTTTCCTGCAACAATGGTGGAATATACGGCGTCTGCATCTGCAGCCAATGTCTCTCAGGACGAAGATGATGCGACGACTGCATCTGCACTTGCGACAACGACGGTCTTGCTCGAACACCCGCGGGATCCTGACACGTTTAGCGGTTCCGGCGACCCCGATGATGTGGACGTTGAGGATTGCCTGACAGAGTACGAACGTGTGAGCACTCGCAATCGATGGGGCCCGACTCTTACGCTGGCCAACCTGGTGTTCTACCTCAAGGGAACTGCCAGAGTGTGATATGAGAACCACGAAACTGAACTCGGGAGGTGCAACGTACAAACAGAAAATGTTTGACTTGTTTGGGAAGCCCGTCGGACGAAAGATGGCCGCGAACAAAATGCTCGCGTCTCGGGCGCAGACATCTATACAGAATCGTACGTCTCCTACATAGAAGATGTGATATTGTGTCGTAAGGCCAATGCCGAGATGCCGGAGGCCGACAAAGTTGGGCATATTCTTAAGGGGGTTGCCGACGGCGCCTTCAATATTCTGATGTGTAAGAATTATTTCACAGTGGACGCCATTATAATGGAGCACCGGCGCTTTGAGCAAGCTAAAAGCCGGTGCATTGACGGCGTGTTTGCCCGGCTTCCCAACACGGCTGCAACGTAGTGATGCAGAACTATCGGTAAATTGACTATCGATAGTATCGATAGTTTTTTTTAAACTATCGATAGTGTAAACAAACTATCGATAGTGCTGCTATCGATAGTGCAATCGGTAGTACCATCGTTAATATTACGTAGTATAGCGATATTACTGCCACGCGTGTTTATCGCTTTCTTTTGACGTATTCGGGTTTCACCCACGAAGACTGTTAGCAACGTTTGACGCAGACTGCGCCGTAATGTTTGAGAAGCTTCACAATTGTTTGAGATCATTCTGTTAAGATTACGCGCCGGACGCGAATAGTCAAGTTTATTCGAGAGCTAACGCGAGCACCAGCGATAGCGCTGGAAGGTTTGATGACTGATGATGTATAAAGGACGACGCAATCTTCCGATGATCAGGTTACTCAACGGCTGACGACTGCTCCCGCCGCTATCAGGGCGCAGCATGTATCGCTTGTATTTTGAGTTTTGATTTTCTCGGCACAAGTTCGCCCAAATAAAGAGCTCCGTATTTCCCAGTCTTGCTGCAGCATTCTTCACCATCACAACCACGTGACAATACTATCGATAGTGTTGTGAATAATGATGCGGTTGCTGGCCGGCCATATTGTCAAAATGTTTGCGATAACCTACTACCAGCTTCGCTTAACTTATGAGCAATTTTTGGCAGAGTAATTATTTCCGCAGCGAAAATGGCTGGATAGATCCATCAATAAATTCGTATCTAAAAGCAACCAGTTACACCTTACAATTAACTTCTTGATGTTTTTTTACTGCGAAATCATAAAATGCAATATCAACTTGAAGCCGCGCAGTCCCACCGCATGTAAAAGCTTCCTTTCGGCCACATCTGAACAGTTTGACTTTATGGTCCTGTGTCAGCAAAGCACACTGGTGAAGAACACAACCATGTCAATTTTCTTGCCCTTCAGCCTGCCCCTCCGGCTCCACTATGTACCACGCGCGCGGGGAACCAAGTTTATTAAAGACGATAGTCTTTCTTGGGGAACTTAAACGCAGAAATTTTGGTCTGTCTTTCTGTCTTTCTGTTTGTCGGCACGTCCCTCGATTCAGCCACTCGGCCAAAGTTGAACCCCTTGCACAAGGGCCAGCCATCGTGAACGGCTCACTAGGTTCATACTTGTCTACATGGTTAATCAAAAAGCAAACATTACGCATATCTGAGGCGCAACATCACTGGGTAAGTATTAGGTGGTGTGTTCCTTTAATAGAAAATACATAGATACGTAATTCTAGAGACCCTAGTTTCTTAAGCTGCGTTGAAAATGCGACTGCGGCGAAACTTGGCTTCCTCCGTGCCTGCCCTCTGCGCGAGCTCATTGTTGTGTTTCGGTGTCAGTTCTTCTTCTTCTTCTGTGGTTATTAAGGAAAGGAAAAAGGCACCTAATTTCTCTCTGCCTATAGGCGACACGGCGCAGTGCCTTGTAGGGTGGGGGTAAGGAGGGAATAAAAGAATAGTGGGAAAATAGAGAGAAAAGTGATAGGAGCACATCCATCCAACGAAGAGAAAAGAGGACAGGAAAGATGGGGAAACAGTCACGGGAGTTCAGGGACGGGTCCGCGAAACACAGCTAGAGGCACGGTGCACAACATCGGCGAAGCGGCGAAGGCCCCGTCGATGAGCGGCGCACGGCATAGCGGGCGAGGAGTCCATCACGGGGCGCCGGTCAGCGAGAGGTACGAGGAGTAATCCAGGACATCGCGGCAGGCACGTCCGTCTTGCTTGAAATCCAGCGAGCGAGCTCAGTTCCGCTCTGGCATTCCTGCTTTACCCAGGCGACGTGAATATAAAAGAGTGTGCGGAGAGTACTCGTTGAGTGCGGACGTTTCTTCTGCTTCGGCGCTTCGCGCCAAACCACGTGTTCGGGCTGGCTGGCGTCCCCGCCAGTCTTGCCTGCTGCTGCGCCGGGACTACCAGCCCGCAACACAGCATTCACGTTTCCCGACGTATTGCCAGATGGCGTTCATATCTCACGCAGCGCCTCTTCTATCGTCTTTACACGACATTTGCAGCGAAGCACGCAGATACGCGGCCAATTTTCTGCAGTGAGTCGGCGCTGTTGATTTTATAATATCGATAGTACCATCGAATTTTTTACTATCGATAGCGCTATCGATAGTATATTTCACCATCGATAGTTCGATAGTGACTCAGGTATCGATAGTATCGATAGTACCATCGATAGTTCTGCATCACTACTGCAACGTCGTCTTGCGAAGATCTCGCGAGAGCGCAACCGCCAGCTCCAGTTTCACCAGACCACGTCACTCGAATCGTACGCAGCGAACTTGAAGCCACGGTCCCTGCTCCAGGTTACACCTGCGCCGGTGATACGACACCGATTACTTTTCCCATGGTTCAAGCCATCGTCCGTCAGGAACTCGCCAGCTAAGACATTAGGGACTTTTATCTTTACGCATACTTTTTTAACGTTACCTTGTTACCGGAATACCGGATTGCATTTACCGTGGTACCGGAACGCATGTTTTAGAAAAGCTTTAGCTCGCCATACATAAACGTTTACGTACGTACGTAAACGTATACCTTTACGTTTGTGCAAACGCCTAAATGGTGATAACTGCATTTAAACTAAATTTAATTTAGGTAATATTGAATTACCGCTGCGGCAAAATCATGAGAGGTTTTTAGTGTGTGCAGTATCCCGGTATAAGCAAAGGGGTGTAGCAATATCGGGTTACCGGACGATGGTATCGACATCTTGTGACGATTCGTGCAGCCAGTCATGGACACGTGTGTTTTCGCTTAGTGTTTCTGAGGGAAAAATTATTAAAAAGGCAACTCATTCGTAATTATGCCGCTGCAAGGCATTTACATTGGAAGTAGAATACCCGATGTTTCTGCAAGAACAATTTTGTGCTTGCCTCGTTCACCTTGGCCCCGCTAGATGGCGCCACCTATCCAGCCTGTCAGGGGTTTAGGCCTCTTACGTTTACGGATTCGGTATTCTATAGTCGAATACAGCTTAAGAAGTCAGGAGAGTCCCCGCCCAGACGACCGAAGCGCGGCAACCGATCGCCTCCGCGACTAAAGAAATAGTCCCGCTCGTACACGCGCCGATGTTCTCCGAAGGCGGAGCCACCGGCCGTCCCACTCATGACGTCAGTCCCGAGTGCGCGCCCATTGGTGCAGGATTGTGTTTATCCGCCTTTGAGGAGGAAATGCCGCTGAATTCTAAAGTTGTATCCGACTATAGGTAGCTCTAGCCTCGGTAATATTGCTGGAACAAGGTGATCGTAAGTGGCGCTCGCACTTCGGCTTATTTTGACTCGGCGGCTGGAGTCTCCGCGAAGCGGATATCGCTAGTAGCCGCGAACGAAGGTGGATTTGCGAGAAAGGGCCATAAGTGTACAGCCTATCCGGCGAGTAGTTTACGTTCCGTAAAGGTTCGCGCATGCGCAGATTATATCCGGTATCCTGTAACACTCTGACCAGCCCACAGCAAACTTTTTTTTTCCCTTTTACCTTTTTCCCCCATCTAATGGCAGCCAGTTTTAAAGAGCAAGCAGAGCGACTTTCGAATGCCGGGTACCCCTCTCACATACAGGTTTCAGTCGCGGAAAGTTTGGTGAAGAAGCTTCAACTCTCGGAACAAGCGCTCCCATATGTTGGGCCAGTAAGGCCTCAAGGCTTGCTGTAGTCCCGTATCTACATGGAGTCTCCCACAACTTGAAAAAGGTTGGGGAGCGGGCCAATCTGAAGGTGTCTTTTTCTGCCCCGAAAAAGCTGTCGTACTTGTGCACTAAAGATGTTTCAAATGCTTCAAATGCAAAACGAGGTTGCTCAAAAAAGCACAAAATCCCGTTCGTCACGTGTACAACAAATGCAATCTATCAGATTCCTCTTTCATGCGTCAAGAAGTACATAGGACAAACTGGCCGCTGTATTAATGACCGGCTCCGGGAACATGCTTGTAATGTCAAGAATGATCGCGATGGTTTCTTGGCATTGCACTGCAGCACGTCTGCAAACCGCTTCTTCATGACACCGTTACCGTGGGAAAAAATAGAAATAAAACGACAAGAGAAAATGGAGGCAGAGAGGATTGTAGATTAGGGCTGAACTGCGTCAGCACTCCATCTCTCGGGCTTGTCAAAAAGAATTGTCTTTCCTGAGAATGTAAGATTTTCGCGCATGGCAGTTGTGGGCTTCTTGAATGATTTGTTTGTTTTTCGCATTTCGAGAGTATATATGTGTACGCTCCTCGAAATAAACCTTGTTGGAAGTAAGCGCTCGTCTTCGTCCCTCTCTTGTCCAGTGTCAAATTTTGCACTACGTGATCAGTTATGCATTACCAACATGCCCAACTTCATACTCTTGTCTCAATGTACGTTTCGTCAGATCACCGCGACTGGGACAACGCACTCCCATTTGTCACCTTTCTTACAACTCTTCACGACATGTCACAGGTGGTTATTCACCGTTCTATTTGCTATTTGGCCGACATCCAGCGTTACCATTCGACACTCTCCTTCCTTCGGCCAAACCCTTGTCTACTGCCTACGCGGGCGACGACATTGTTCGAGCCCATACAGCCCGTCAGCTCGCTCGTCACCGACTAACTTTGTCGCAAAAACACCAAAAAGATCGTTATGATAGTGGACATCGAAGCGCTCACTTCACACCGGCATCTTTGGTACTCCTCTGGTCACCACGCCGCCAGGTCGTCTTATCAGAGAAGCTTCTCTGCCGTTACAACGGCCCCTACTACGCCAACTCAGTGACGTGAATTATGAGATCGCACCCCTGGACACAGCCTCTTCGACCTCCTCACTCCAGACGGACGTTGTGCGCGTTTCCAGACTGAAACCGTATTGCTCTGCTAACTCTTCGTCGCCATAACAGCGCCGCGACGGCGTTTCCGCCGCGGGAGAGTGATGCTTGGGCTCTTCTAAGATAAAAACGACGAGTAAACCTGAAGCGCTTGCGCGTGGGGCTCATCAGCCATATTGTTTTGGCTGCCGATTCACTGATGTAAACATCTATTAAATCTACATCTCGCCTCTGTCACTATATGATAGGGTGAGATAGACTGCCATCGACAGTATTTGGCCAATACAGAGACAGAAGATAGGACAAATAAGCCAGGGAAAAAAGGAAACTAGAAAAGAAGCGAAACGCTGATTTTTGTGATGACTATATGGCGTATTGCTACTAACTGAATTGTTCAGTACATCTTCTTTTTGAACAAAACATTAACAAACTTGTATTTCCTCTTTAACTCTCAATATCTCGAAATCAATTTTTTTCTTACATTTGCCCCATTGTCTAAACAACTTGAAAAGACAGAAGGCTGATTTTTACCAGAATGAACCAAGCACCAATATAAAGCTACTGAACTAGAATGGTGAGCATATTCGGAGTAATTTTAATTTTTTGGCAGTTTTATTTTAAAAAAATTACTTGCCTTGCTAAAAAATTTGCAAGAATGTCAACACTTGAAATACAATTGTAATGCTAGTTCCGTTGCAAGAAGAGACACCGACAAATAATATGAAGCAAACCGGAACGCTTTCGGTATAGTAGTCTCAGAGAAAATTGGTCTTAAAGAAGCCTAAATTGGCCTTAAAGGCACAGGGCAGGCCCTTAATAGGGCCTGCCCTGTGCCCTTAATTTGATTAAGTGAAGGACAGATATCGATGACGATTAATCGTTTTGCTGCGCGCTTTCAATCGATTACTCGATCATCGTTCATTGATTTTACCATCGATAGCCCAGCGTTCGGCACCACGTAGTTGAGGCAGAGGAATGGCTCTAAGATGGCAAAAAATTGGCCCACCTCGGTAAACTTGGTATCCTCGTGGTCGGCCCAATTCGCTGCATTAGTAGAAATCGAAATTTGCCAGGACAGGTCGAATGATCAACAGCCCTAGTCGGAAACCGGCGGAGCGGATACACGACTGTCACAAACGATCGCGTTATAAAGCGCGCGCGAGGCCGCTTTCAAACTGCTACGAGACAGAACGGCGCGAATCGCGCGCCCAAGAAGCGCGAAAGACGAAAAAACAAGCATCAAAAGACGCCGGCGCGCCGCATCCTCCTCACCCGCTCGACCAGACGCCGTAACCACGATCGAACGCCTGGCAAAGCCTGGATCTTTCTAGAAGGAGAGGGTGACGCGTCCGCGAGCGATGCCGTCACGATTCGAACATACGAGAAAGCTCTCGCCCTTTCCCCAGGCTTAGCTGTACTGCACGCAGAAGAAACATCCCGACGCTTCTAGAAACCGGGGAAGAAGGGATAAAAGCGTGCAATCGACGAGAGTGCAGACAGAAGTCAGTGAGAGACAGTCGAGAAGCGAGTCAGTGAGCGAGTCAGTCGGCCCAGTGATGGTGAAGTTATGCGAAGTGTGGCTTCGTTAGCCAAAGAAGACGTGTTTATGATGGTGTGCGGTCGGCCGATCGTCAATTTGGAAGAATTGGATGACGACACCGTGTGAGCCGTGACCAGTCACGACGACGGTTGAGCTACGACGATCAACGCTGGAGCTGGCGTGAGTGTTTCCTTGAAGAGAAGCATTCGATTACCGTCCAAGTATTGTGGACTGGATACGCCATTGTTTATTCAGAACTTTAACGGTCATTGAATAGTTTTAATGCATGCGATTGCATTTGTTGCGTGTGATCTGTTTGTTTAGCTCCCGTTGTGTAAACACCATCTGAGTTATATTGTGAAGTTGTAACTGGTACCAGCCGAGTGTGCATGTGTTTGTATTATTTGTATTGTCTTAACTGAGAATATATTTCGTTTTCGTTTGTGTTATCGACTCGCGGCTCTGACTCGGTCTTTGGACCACAACCGGCGTTCGCTGGCGCGCCAAAGGACCAACTCTAAATTGTCCGCGCTTTCGTGGTGCGTTTTCGGAGGGCCTTGACGCCAGCCCTTAGAATCCGCCCGGCGATTGCCGTCCCCATTAACGGGATCAGGGACAATTATTCTGGCGTCCGCGACACAGGACCTTTTGGTGCAAAAGTGTGTCCAAAGTAGGGAGAAAGAGCCTTGAGACGTTGATAGTGCTTGCGAACGATTTTTGGTGTGTTGCACCGCGTTCTCGCTAACCTGTGTGCAGAGAGTGTTTTGGAATTCGAAGTTAGGCAGAGGTATTGTGCACGCGGCTAGGTTTTGTTGACGGGCATCATGGATCTTGAGAAGTTAGTTGCCCTTGGTGAGAAGATGGGTTTGTCTGGGGCCGAACTACGAAAGTGGGTGAGCCAAAAGGAAAAGGAGGCGGTTGAAAGAGAGAGGCTAGCAGCTGAGAGGGAGAGAGAAGAAAGAGAGGCGCAAGAGAGACAGATGCAAGCTGAGATGGCTGAGAGAGAAAGGCAACGGCAGCACGAATTGGAACTCGAACGGCTCCGTTTGCAGCAGCGCATAGAGACTCCCGTCCAGGCTAGAGTGGAGAGCAGCGAAAGGGAAGATCATAGCTTCCGTTTGAACCCAAGCAAACTGCTTGTGGCGTTTGATGAGAGGAAAGATGACCTTGATGCATACTTGCACAGGTTTGAGACTATAGCTAGAAGCCAAAATTGGCCGGAACAGCAATGGGCAACTGCTTTGAGCACTTGTTTGAGTGGCGAAGCGCTCAGTGTGTACGGTAGGCTGACACCTACCGATGCAGCTAATTACACGAAAGTGAAAGCTGCTTTGCTGAAGCGATTTAGATTCACCGTGGAAGGCTTCCGAGATCGGTTCCGTACGGGAAAGCCAGCTGATGGCGAGACGGCAACGCAGTATGCT
Source organism: Rhipicephalus sanguineus (assembly GCF_013339695.2). Lineage (NCBI taxonomy): Eukaryota > Metazoa > Arthropoda > Arachnida > Ixodida > Ixodidae > Rhipicephalus > Rhipicephalus sanguineus. The sequence continues at coordinate 38,637,102 of NC_051179.1, read as the reverse complement.
GCGCGGCTCAGCCATTATTTTGACAGGTGGATCGAACTTTCAGAGACGGCGCAGGAGTACGGTGAGCTTAGAGAGCTTCTAATCAGAGAGCAATTTCTCACCAGTTGCCACCCGAGCCTGTCGCTGTATCTGAAAGAGAGGAAAGCTAAATCGCTCGAGGATATGCTTGAATTGGCCGACCAATTCTTGGAAGCGCAAGGTGGCACGAATCTAGCCAAAGTAAAAAAAGAAGTTCACGAGGAGTCAAAGAGATCGGCACCTGAAGAAACCAAGCGTGCACCAGAGAGTGTTCCGCGATGCTTTCTGTGTAACCGCGTGGGTCATCGCGCTAACAGTTGTCGGACCAACTTCTCACGCCCCAGTGTGATGAAGTGTTTTAAATGTGGTCAGACTGGGCACAAAGCCGACGCATGTCGAAGTGATGTGAGCAAAGCCCACCAAGCAGCTTGTGCGTATGCCCCGCCAAAAGTGGAAACAGAAGCAGTCAAAGATGAATTAGCCGATGTGAAAAGCAGGAAGATAGATTTCATTGGTGCTGCGGTGACAACAGACACAAAGAAAGAAATGCCGACAGTTAAGGGGAAAGTTGGTGGAAAGGAAGCCACAGTATTAAGAGATAGTGGATGTACCACAGTGATCGTGCGAAAGAAATTGGTCCGAGAGAGTGACTTCACAGGCAATTCCACCCCGGTTCGCTTGCTTGATAGTTCCATTCGAATGCTTCCCGAAGCCAAGATTGAGGTTGAGACCCCTTACTTCAGCGGGAGAGTTACTGCCCTGTGCATGGATAACCCCCTGTTTGACCTAATCGTGGGAAACATCGACGGAGCTCGAGGGCCATACGATCCTGAACGTTTGGGAGAAGCCCCGAAGATGGAGCCCTCGTCAGTTCAGGAACCGCGACGTAAAGAAACCGCGGAAGAGAATCTCAGGAAAGATGTCACCCGAGCTCATACTGAAGCCGAGGCGTCAGAGAATGGCAACAATGGAGCTCCAACGGTCACTGTACCGCCGGTGACGACACGCAGAGCAGGTGACATTGCAACTGAGCGGCCACCATCACCTGCGGCTCAAAAGATGACGAAGGTGGTCGTTCAAGCAAAACACCACGACGCGCAGAAGTTGGCGAAGCACCGCGAACGTTCTAACGAACGCGACCACGCCTTGCTAGCGTCAAATGTGTCGACGGCAGCAGAGACGCCCCCTCCGGCACCGTCAAATGGAACGGCCCGCAAGAAAAAGAAGAGAAACAAAAAGAGAGCGAGCGAGCACCGAAAGAAGGGGCGCAAGCGCGAGTCTGTTTGAACAGGACAGGGTGTTGGAATTGAAGTGTTTTGAATTTGAATGTGTTGTGTTTATACCCTGCGGGAAGTGTGTATGGCTAGTGAGCCCGAGTGTCGTTTACTTAGCATTATGTGTACAATGCTATTGATATAATTGTATATGCATTATAATTGCAGAGCTTTGTGCGTTCGCATTGTTTATATGAAAGCTATGTTGGTGTTTTGTACTTATGTACTTGTGTTTATCTTTCATATGTTGTGACATTGAAATGCCCTGGAATTGTATTAAGAGTTCTATTATGAATGTGACGCGCATTGTGTGTGGACTGAGTTATGGACTCTGTATGTGAGACATTTTTGGATGTGTATGTGCGCGCTCGTTTGCGTTGTTTGAATATTATGTGATAATATTCTTGAAGTGGGGGGCAGTGTCACAAACGATCGCGTTATAAAGCGCGCGCGAGGCCGCTTTCAAACTGCTACGAGACAGAACGGCGCGAATCGCGCGCCCAAGAAGCGCGAAAGACGAAAAAACAAGCATCAAAAGACGCCGGCGCGCCGCATCCTCCTCACCCGCTCGACCAGACGCCGTAACCACGATCGAACGCCTGGCAAAGCCTGGATCTTTCTAGAAGGAGAGGGTGACGCGTCCGCGAGCGATGCCGTCACGATTCGAACATACGAGAAAGCTCTCGCCCTTTCCCCAGGCTTAGCTGTACTGCACGCAGAAGAAACATCCCGACGCTTCTAGAAACCGGGGAAGAAGGGATAAAAGCGTGCAATCGACGAGAGTGCAGACAGAAGTCAGTGAGAGACAGTCGAGAAGCGAGTCAGTGAGCGAGTCAGTCGGCCCAGTGATGGTGAAGTTATGCGAAGTGTGGCTTCGTTAGCCAAAGAAGACGTGTTTATGATGGTGTGCGGTCGGCCGATCGTCAATTTGGAAGAATTGGATGACGACACCGTGTGAGCCGTGACCAGTCACGACGACGGTTGAGCTACGACGATCAACGCTGGAGCTGGCGTGAGTGTTTCCTTGAAGAGAAGCATTCGATTACCGTCCAAGTATTGTGGACTGGATACGCCATTGTTTATTCAGAACTTTAACGGTCATTGAATAGTTTTAATGCATGCGATTGCATTTGTTGCGTGTGATCTGTTTGTTTAGCTCCCGTTGTGTAAACACCATCTGAGTTATATTGTGAAGTTGTAACTGGTACCAGCCGAGTGTGCATGTGTTTGTATTATTTGTATTGTCTTAACTGAGAATATATTTCGTTTTCGTTTGTGTTATCGACTCTCGGCTCTGACTCGGTCTTTGGACCACAACCGGCGTTCGCTGGCGCGCCAAAGGACCAACTCTAAATTGTCCGCGCTTTCGTGGTGCGTTTTCGGAGGGCCTTGACGCCAGCCCTTAGAATCCGCCCGGCGATCGCCATCCCCATTAACGGGACAAGTGACAACGACACACCCGCACGCTGCACGCGCCCGCAGCACCCTCCTCACCTCTGAGTGGGTTAGGGGCCCTTTAAAGGGGCCCTGCAACACCTTCCTTAGTTATATTGGAATAGTCTCATTATTGACGTATGACTCTACACGAGTCATATGCCGCCAAAATTTTTCGAGTCCGTCAAGTTACCAAATTATGGAGATCACGTTCCGCAGCTTTCTCCCTCAACTCAACGCCGCGAGCGCGCAGAAAGCTGCGCGGGGCGTGAAGGGAGGGAGGGCGGAGGTGCGAGGAGGCGCCGAAGAGATTACGTCAGCGCCGGCGGCATTTTTTTCTTCATTTTTTTCTCTCTGGCGTCTCGGCACAACCACGTGGTCTGTGGCGCCACTTCCGGTCGGCTTGCGCGGTCGTCGTCGAGCGGAGCCCATCGCACCGTGTATCGCGCGTGCTTGAAAACTGCGAGTCGGTTTGGTAATGTTGGGTGTGCACCTCGAACTGCCGTAGTGTTTTCATCGCTCTGTCAACCATGGACGCAAACCTGCGTGCGCGTTTGGAACGAATGACAGCTGAGATTGGTTTCGACCCACACACCGATACACCGCCTCGTCGCACTGCTCCCGCTTGAATCGTATTCAACACGGCAAAGCTGCGTGCACCCTTCTCCCAGTGGCGGTACTTCGATGCTGTTTGCTCTTCGAATGCGGGCGCACAGCGAGTGCGGGCCGGCGCGGACCCATCCCCCGGCTGTCTGCAGCTACCGTGAAAATGCGAGTCTGCTTGGTTGCTGTGTCGCGGTTTCTCGGGAACTTGAGACTACGGAGAGGATCTTTTGGGAGGATACGCCGAGGTACGGCTCGATGACATACTGGACAGCGAACGGGACTCTCGCCAAACAGCGAACACAGGTATCCTAAGCTAGCCGGCTCGGCCAGGGGGCACTGCGTCGCACGCGTTTCGCCGCCTTTCTAGCAAAAACCGGTCGCTCCTCTCCCCGCATCTGCCTTTTGACTGCGCTTTTTCTTAAAGGGACCGACAACTGCCCAGAATATGAAATGAGTTGACTCCGTTGATGTAAAGGTTGTCCGTCGCACTGACTCAAACCAACCCTGTTTTTTTCGTGAGAGATGGATTTATATTTTTATTTCTTAATTGAAAGTCGCGAAAAATGACCTGTGGCGCCTCTGGCGGCAAAAACATGGATGATCCGATGAAGACGGCCACGTGACCGTTGAGTGCTGTACGCGGTCGGCGATTTTTTTGTTAGTATTGAAATATTGTTCGTTTCTTTATATTAAAAGGTATTACTCCATAATAATCTACATATAGGCCTGCGTTAGTAGTATGCATTAAAGTGGCGCTGCCTTCGCGTGACGTAATGATCCCATGCTCGTCAGCGCGTCTTGAGCAACTTTTCAGCCTGCTCATGCAACCGTGCAGGCAGTTTCCAGGTCGCTAAGATTTTGGAGCGACATAGTTTTGCTACCTACACTTCGTCTCAGAAATGACGCGCGCTGCTACTCGGTGCGGCCGTGCATATGCAGAGTTACGTTTTCGATTACTTGGCTTGGCTCGTGTATCGAGAGAGTAACGAAGCCGGGACAAGCCATCCATGACACAGGCGCAGGCAACCTTGGGCGCAGGCGCACACAAGGAGGTTAAAATAAAATCTCCTTGGGCGCACACAACGCTGTACAAATACCGAGAAGGTGTATAAAGCCGCACATCTCATTGTAACAGCTTGCTATTTTCAAAAAGGCAGCGTCTCCTGCGCCGCGCGGCGCAGCAGCCAGCCCCACACAGAAGTGGCTCCTGCACCGCACGGAAGTGACGTCACTTTAAAAATTATTACTTAAAGCTATTTGAATGTATAAACTATTATTGTATAATACGTTAAATTTACAAAAATATTACTTAAGAGGTGCCCCGCCATGGTGGTCTAGTGGTTACGGCGCTCGACTGCTGACCCGAAGGTCGCGGGATCAAATCCCGGCCGCGGCGGCTGCATTTTCGATGGAGGCGAAAATGTTTGAGGCCCGTGTACTTAGATTTAAGTACACGTTAAAGAACCCCAGGTGGTCTAAATTTCCGGAGCCCTCCACTACGGCGTCTCTCATAATCATATGGTGGTTTGGGGACGTTAAACCCCAGATATTATTATTATTATTATTATTATTATTATTACTAAACAGGTGTTTCACGAGTCAATTAGCCTATATTTGTTAATTAAGCACATATCACAAGCATTTTAAATACAGGGGGCGCCACGGGCGCTGTGGCTGCGAAAGGTAGTGGCAGAGATGGTAGCTGCGATGTGTGGTGGTGGTAACAACCTTATTGAAAACTCCGGCAAATTCGTGGCCTGGGCCTAGGCCGCCCCCAAGGAGGACCGAAGACCCTGTGTCGTCGTTGTGGGATTAAACGGTTTGAGAGCCTCAATAAAGAGACGTTGTGGGGCGCTCGAATGGGCGTGACACAACGCACCGGGAGTCCTGTTACTCTGTGCCTCCGTCTCGTTCTCTGTTCGAACCCGATACAACACAAGTTACGACATGGTGTCAGAAGTGGGGTGCAAGTGGTGAGATCGGGAACGACAGCAGTCGAAGTAGAGACCACGCTGCAGTAGGTTTCATTGACCGGATTCACGGCGAAAGCAAAAGGCACCGGTGGACGCGAAAGAAGAAGCAACATGGCGGCCAAGCAGCAGCCGAGCCAAACGTGCGTCGGTCTCGCGCCATCAGTGTAGCCGGAATCGACAGGTCAAAACCACGCGTCTAGAGTGCACCCGCAACAAACGGACAAGAATTTGCCTGTGAGCATGAGCAACAAGCGCACCGCAAGTGACCACAACGACAACGGTCAAGGACAGATCACGATGGCAACAGGTGGGCCCCAGCAGACGCCGCTGGGTGTCGGGTTCGCACCACCGGCGCCGTTGGACTTCCAGAGGCCAGAAGAGTGGACAGCGTGGCGGCAACGCTTCATGCGTTACAGGCGAGTGTCGCGTTTGGCAGAGCAAGACGGAGCAGCTCAAGTAGACGCTTTGATTTATTGTCTCGGGGGAGACGCGGAAGATATTCTAGCGGCGTCGACGCTAACCAAAGAAGAGCAGGAGAACTTTGAGAAAGTGATTGACATGCTGGAAAATCATTTCATCGGTAAAAGAAACATAATATACGAAAGCGCAAGGTTCAATCAGAGGCGGCAGGAGTCTGGAGAGACAGTGGAAGCTTTTGTGACTGCTTTGCACAGATTGGTAGCTCACTGCGGATACGGAGCACTGAAAGATGAAATGGTGCGCGACAGGCTAATTGTGGGCTTACAGGATGCAAAGCTGTCGGAAACGCTACAGAGCTATCCAGATCTCACGTTGGAGACTGCTGTACAAAAAGCTCGCCAGACAGAAGCGGTTCGAAAGCAGCAAGCCGTGGTAAGACAGCAACTCTTATCCGGAGAATCGTCTGTTGATGCCTTGCGAAAGGCCGGTAAGGGAGCTCCTCCACCAGAGCTGCTCAAGCAAAAACGTCCTTCAACACAAAGAAAAGGGCACCATGGTTGTAGCAGATGTGGTGGACATGAGAAACATGACCGCATAAACTGTCCGGCTTCTAAGACAAAATGCCATTCTTGTGGGAAAAAGGGGCACTGGGAAAAGACGTGCCGATCAAAAACGCTCAGAGAAGTAAAAGAAGGTGCTGCGCCAGAGCAGGTGTGGACTTTGGGAGCCCTGCGTATTAACAAAACAGCAGAGGCGTGGAGAAAAATCATTGATGTCGGTGGAGAACAGATCAGCTTCAAGATAGACACTGGAGCAGATGTAAGGGCAGTGCCGGCAGGAAGTGTGACTGCTGTTAAAACTGTTACTCCGACCACGACAAAACTATGGCGCCGGGGGACAGCCACTCAAAGTAGTAGGCAAGCTTCACGTGGTACTTAAGTGTGGTGGAAACACTTTCCGTGAAGAGCACTACGTGGTAGAGGACTTAGAAGAGGCTCTCCTTGGACGTCGAGCAAGTTTAGGCTTGAAACTTGTGCAACTTCTGCAGCAAGTCACAGAAGATTCCCGAGAAAAGTACCAGGCGAAGTTCCCTGAATTGTTCGCCGGGATAGGAGAAATGCAAGGAGAGTACCATATCAAGCTTAAGCCAGAGGCCAGACCAGTATCCGTCAGTACTTCCCGCAGAGTTCCCTTGCCGCTGCTTGAAAAGGTGGAGGCCCAATTAAAGGAGATGGAGAGAAATGGCATCATCACAAAAGTAGAAGAGCCAACTCCATGGTGTTCAGCAATGGTAGTTGTACCCAAGTCGAATGGTGAAGTCAGAATTTGTGTAGATCTGACTAACCTCAACAAAGCCATTGAAAGGGAGAAGCTGGCAATTCCTTCAGTGGAAGAAACGCTAGGAAGACTGTCAGGAGCCAAGTTCTTTACGAAACTGGACGCAAAGGCCGGATTTTGGCAGGTGAAGCTCTCCAAACATTCGCAATTGCTCACAACTTTCATAACACAATTTGGAATATTTTACTTTCAAAGGTTGCCCTTTGGAATAACCTCAGCGCCTGAACATTTCCAGAGGAGGATGACTCAGGTCCTTGAAGGCATGACAGGAGTTCTGTGTCATATGGATGACATCTTGGTCTTCGGAGCAACGCTTCCGGAACATGACAGGCGGCTGGAGGAAGTTCTGTCAAAGCTGAGAGCTGCGGGGGTGACTTTGAATGAAAAATGCGAGTTTGCAAAAACGTCGGTGAAATTCTTGGGTCACATCCTCAGTGAGAAGGGCATTCAACCTGATCCAGAAAGATTGAGAGCAATGGTAGATTTTCCGGTACCACGCACAGTAACAGAAGTACGTCAGTTCATTGGCATGGCAAACCAAGTGGGAAGGTTCATACCGAACCTATCCGACAAGATGAGACACCTCAGGGAACTCCTCCGAAAGGACATGGAGTGTAGGTGGGATGCTCAACAGCAGCAGGCATTTGACCAGGTGGAGTGGAGGTGGGATGCTCAACAGCAGCAGGCATTTGACCAGGTGAAGAAAGACATCCAAGAAGCAGCGACACTCACTGTGTATGACCCCAAACAACAGCTGATAGTCTCTGCAGATGCATCTTCTTTCGGTCTTGGTGCTGTGTTGTTGCAGAGAGACAAGGACAGTCGTGAAAGGCCAGTTGCATTTGCGTCTAAAGGACTGAGTGAAACGGAGAGGAGATACGCTCAGATTGAGAAAGAGGCATACGCTATTACATGGGCATGCGAACGCTTTGAAAAGTTCCTTGTAGGGACGATGTTTCATGTCCAGACTGACCACAGACCTCTGATCTCATTGCTGGGCGATCGAGAACTAGACAGAATTCCAGCAAGGATTCAGAGATTCAAGCTGAGACTCATGCGTTTTGACTACTTCATCGAGCATGTTCCGGGTAAAGAGATGTGGATTGCAGATGCACTCTCGAGAGCCCCAGTAGAAACTGCAGAGAGTATGGAAGAAGAGGTCGAAGCATATGTTCAGATAGTGACAAGTTTGCTGCCAGCATCGAGTGACTACCTAAAAGAAATAGAGTTTGCACAGACTGATGACCCAGTGTGCCGACAAGTGAAAGAGTATTGCACTAGAGGCTGGCCAGGCAAGGGCAAAATTCCGCCTGAGATTGTCTCCTACTTCCAATACCGAGACAGCCTCACGGTGCAACAGAATTTACTTGTGAAAGACAACAGGTTGGTCATTCCAAAGTCTCTATGGAAGAAAGTGCTTGGCCAACTGCACGCGGGACATCAAGGGGTGTCCAAGTGTAGAGAAAGGGCGAAACTGTCAGTGTGGTGGCCAGGACTAAGTACTCAAATTCAAGAGATTGTCGCAAACTGCACGACCTGCATCCAAGAACGGACTCCAAGAGTGGAGCCCATGATTGAGTCAGAGCTACCAGATTATCCATGGCAGAAAGTTGCTGCTGACCTGTTTGTACTGAAAGGCAGGCACTATTTGGTCGTCGTGGACTACTATTCCCGTTATATAGAAGTATGTTATCTGCGGAACACGACTATGGATACGGTGATAGCTCTGTTGAAATCGTTGTTTGCCCGTCACGGAATACCAGAGACGTTTAGGTCAGACAATGGACCCCAGTTCACCTCAGGGAAGTTTGCGAAGTTCACAAAGGAATACCAAATAAAGCATGTCACGAGCAGTCCGCACTATCCCAAGAGCAACGGTAAAGCAGAAAGGATGATGAAAGTTGCCAAAGACATCCTCAAAAAAGCTGAAGACCCAAATATAGGACTCCTCATGTACAGGATGACTCCTGGACGCAGTGGATATACTCCAGCTCAGCTCCTAATGGGAAGACAGCTCAGGACTACTTTACCTACACTGCCATCCCAGCTGACCCCTAAGTTGCCCAACCATGAGGAATTCCGCCGGAAAGATAAAGAAGAGAAGCGGAAGCAAACCCAAAGCTACAACATTAGGCACAACGCCAGCGATCGAAGCGAAATGACCGCAGGAAGTCCAGTATGGGTGACAATACCTGGCACTACAGGCCGGCTCGTGAAGAAGAACGACAATCCAAGATCATGGGTCGTCGATACTCCACGAAGACAACTCGTTCGGAACACACACCATTTGATTCCAGCCCCAGCAACTAGGGAAGATCACGCAGACATCGAAGATGACCAAGTGGAAGCAAACCAAGAAACACCAGGAACGGTGGCTACATCAAGAGATGAAGAGGACAGCGTTGACCCCGACTTGAGTGAAGAAAAGGGCGTGTTTTCAAGATATGGTCGACGCATTGTGAAACCCGTCAGGTACCGGAACTGACCAATTCTTCCGCTTGGGGGAAAAAGAGATGTGGGATTAAACGGTTTGAGAGCCTCAATAAAGAGACGTTGTGGGGCGCTCGAATGGGCGTGACACAACGCACCGGGAGTCCTGTTACTCTGTGCCTCCGTCTCGTTCTCTGTTCGAACCCGATACAACACAAGTTACGACAGTCGTTGCCTGAAGGGATTGCTGGATGCCCAGTTGATCCTGGAGGTTGGAGCTAGCGCGGCCGTCCACCGCGCCGCAGCTTCATCCGAGTGTGTGCACCATAGAGTTTCTCAGTGTGAAGTGTGGATTATTGTTGTTGGACGTACTGCATTTTCTAGATTGCAGAGGCAAGCGTGTTGTTGTGGAAGGTGAAAGTGTCCTTGCCGCCGAGTTTTGCTTGTCGCGAAGGGCAAGGTCGACGATGAAATAAATGCTTTTGCACAGTTCGCGTGTGAATGTCCGGACGCACATGCATGAAACCCCACTGCGTCTGCGAAGTGTACTTACGAAGCCTGTGATCTCCGAAGGCCAAAGCTACTGCATTGCAGGCTCTTTTGCTAAGTGAGAAAACGTACGGCCGTTCTCATCCGTTGCTACGGAAATGCTCCCGTGCTGTCACAGGCCGTGCGTGTTATTCAGCAAGGCAGACAAGCTGTTTTGTAGGTAGATGGGCTAATGCAGTTGACACTTGCCCTTGGGTATCATTTATCAAGTGCTAATCGCCTATAGCATTACTTTGGCACGTCAGTATTTTGAAGCGGCCTGCCGGTTACCTCGTCAGGTGGTGACGGTATGTTGAGCGACATAAAAAAAGTTTCCTGTTGCATATTCGGCGTGGCTACGTTGCAGTCCGCCTTTTTGTCATCAAAACTTTGATAAACCGTGGAAATCAACATTCCTGACGCGTGTGCCGGAGAAACTGATGCAGCCAGCTGCATTTGAACTTTTCGTGTCCTCCTGCGTCTCGCCGATTAAGAGCATTAATTCGCAAAACACTTTATCGTAATAAATATAGCCAATTCTGCGAGGGTCATCATCAAAGGGCCTGTGGACAGGACCACCAGCAGCAAGTCAGGCTGATGGGGGGCCGATGAGGAGGCGCAAATGTAAAAACAATAGTAGCGCGACCAAAAAAAGTAAATAAAACAAACTGCGAAGGGGCCCGAACCAGCGACCTTACCCGTCCTTTATGTGCTGCGCTAGCTAACTACGCCACAGCTGCCGATCAGTTCGGAGGGTTTAACAAGCTGGTTTTGTATTGTAGTCACGCTGGACGTAACTTTAACATTTTTCATTTTTACGTCTGGACGTAACTTTCACAGCTTCTATTGTTACGTCTAGACGTAACGCTAGACACTCCCGACTATTCAAACCATATACTATTATTCAAACGAAGCGTCGAAGCGGAAAAGTGCATGACGTCACATCCGTGCGGCGAAGCAGCCGTTTCTGTGTGGGGGTGGCTCGTGCGCCGCGCGGCGCAGCAGTCTCTGCCTTTCAAAAATGGGTGGAAAGCTCAAAATAAAGGTGGTTAAGCCTAGTTACAGTAACTCCTGCGAAAGCAGAACAACGACAGCTTTCACAAGGGCTAGCGGCATCGCTATCAATTCTCAGCGTTGCTGGAGCAAGCCTCCATGCGTGTTTGGAGCCTTTCAGATCGAAAAATACTCCTTATAAAATAACTACGTGCTTTTCGGATAAACCACTGCAGCTACAAACGCTACGAAGGGTGTGCTTCCTGTCGCGCCGTAAAAAATTGTGTCGAGAAAAATCAGTTGTCGGTCCCTTTAAGTGGTTCAGAGGAAAGGAAAAAGGCACCTCATTTCTGCAGCCCAATAGGGAGCACCGCGCAGTGCCTATTGGGGAGGGGGGATGAGGGAAAAACAGAAAAAGAAAAGAGAAAAGAGAAGGGATAGAGTTAGGTGTAGCACACACCCGCACGACACGCAAGCGATGCAGTGAAGCCGCAGCAGTCCGATGCTGCAGGCAATGTTTGCGAGAGTTCCAGGCGGGCGTCTCGAAGTAAGGGGGCAGGTAGCCCCAGCTGCACGTCACTTAATCCTTCCTGGGGGCACCGGGCTGCACGCCAGCTGCTTGGAGGCAGACAGCACGCATGGGGTGGCCTTCGGGGAGGTAGTTTCCCACCTCCCGAAGTGCGGCAAGAAGGCTAGTGATTAGGGCATCCCGGGGGTCCTCGGAGGGCTCAGCGGGTGGTGCGGCAGGCGGGCTCGAGATCGGGGAGCTCGCCGGTAGCAGGAGGGATCGGCGCGGCGCAGGAGAAGTGCGCTGCAGGCCGGGATCCGTGGTGTCGCTCTCAGGAAGGTTGGTTTTCACCGCAGCAGCATAGGAGCGCACCTCACGGGACTCCTCGCGTACTGCGGCTTTGACCGCCCGTCTCGAGAGCGGCGTAGGAGCGGCGGCCATCAGCATGGCCACTCTCCTTTCCTCCTGCCAGCGAGGGCAGGTGGGGTTGTCGGCTGCGTGTCTCCCTCTGCAGTTGACGCAGCGAGGACGGCAGACGGCGGTGGCCTGATGATGTTGGCCGCATGTGAGGCAGTTGCCGACACGCTGGCATGCCTCGGTGACGTGCCCGAGGCGCCCGCATTGTCGGCACTGGATGGGACGCGGTCTGGCATGCCGTACTCGAAGCCAGATCCCGCAGAGAGAGACGCGCTCGGGTGGTTGGCTGCCGGCAAACTGCAGCCGCACCGTGCTGCCCTGCCTGGTCGCCGCAACCACCGGGACCGTCGATGTGATGCCCTCGAGCAGCTGCTTGTCCGAGGGGTCGCCGTCAACGCCGTGCACGAAGCCGACGCTCGTGCGCCGATCCGCAGGCACCCTGGCGGTGACGGGAATGCCGTTGAGCTCCTTGATGGTCAGGAGCTCTGACAAACACGGCTGCGTCGATGCGTCTGCAGCCACGATGTTGCGGCGGCGGTTGATGCGCACCGCCACGACATCAGGCCGCGTAGCAAACGCCGCCGCGAGAGTCAGGCGTGGCGATCCCTTGAAGGTACCGCCAGGGGCTGAGGGACGTTACAAAACTGTCCCCGTGACTGCCGGATCAGTCGCAATTGCAGCGGCCGCCAGCGCCTTCGCCCTCCGCTGCGCTGCCTTGGAGACGACCGTCACGAAGTCTTCCTCGGCAGGCGGTGGGTGCGGCGCGGTGACCGTGGTGTTTGCGGGCCTCGGAGCTGCCGGGGCCACTGCTGTTGATGGCTCGAACTCGCGCTGCTTCCGCCGGCGCTTGGAGCGTGTTTTCCGCTGTCCTCGGCGCCTTTTCCCGCCGGCGACCCTGAAGGGGGCCGCAGGGGTAGCAGCCACGCTATCGCCGGTGGTCTCAGACGGGAGGGGAGCAGTGGGGGGTGCAGCGACGCACGCCGCGTCGTCCCGCGTCGAGGGGGAACCGTCGGGTGTGTCTGCTGCTGCTGCGTCTTTGGTTGGCTGCTTGCGCGGGCATTCCAAAGGGTCGTCGTCGCGTCCCCGCTTTCGCGAGGCCGCTGTAGTGTCCATCTCCCCAACTTCCGCAGTCGAGGAGTCGACCGTGCTGGCCGTGGTTGTAGCGGCCGGCTCGGGAAGGTCAGGGGAGGCTGGAGGTGCATCTAGCAGCTGCTGCTGCTGTTGTTGTTGTTGTGCTAGCTGCTGCTGTTGTTGCGCTTGCAGCTGTAGTTGGCGCGCTTTCAGCGCGCTCTCGCGCTCCCAATTTAGTCGGGCCTTTGCGCGCTGGTATTCCGACATGCCTGAGTAGTTGGGTGCGGATTCACCCATCGCAGATTAGCGTGGGGGGTTCTGCGGTAAGCTGAACGGCCGGGTGGCTGTTCACGAGAGACAGGAGCTCTCGTTCGAGGCGGCCAAGCGGTGGGACGTGTCGCGCGCACGTCTGTTCGCCACGGCTGCCCAAACGGATCCCCTGACTGCGCTGTCTCAGCACGTTCACGCACCCTGCACGCGCTGTTCTCTGCTCGCCGTGCACGTGCATCTTCACTTGTCGCTTCCTCTGAATGTTTAGGATGGACGTGTTTTTCGAGAGCTCCGGAACGACAGCGACAGATAAGTGTATTTGCATGATTTGAGCTTGCCTCTGTCTGTAGCTTTCTATAAGGCGTTAGCGTAAAGCCTGATTGGGTTTATTAGTTTGTATATTTTTTTGTTTATTACTTTGTATATTTTTGTGTATTACTTTCTAGTGTGGTATTTTTTTTTTCTGTCACCACGTGGCTGAGGTCCGCGCGTAGACTGAGCACGTGCACTCACAAGTGCCTTGAAGTGTAGCGTGTTCATTGATTTTGTGGTTCCTTTGACTTAGGGCAGTGTATTTAGTACGCCGTGATTATTTGTGACAGTTTTCTAATACGTGGGTATCGGTGAACAGATCTAGCGATGGTCAAAAAGACCGTAAAATGTTCAGGGTGCGGGGTAGGTTGGAAGATGGAAGTTTGTGCTGACGAGAAGGCAGAAGAAGCTCACGCCAAGTGCAGACAATGCGAATTCGAGGAAAAAATGGAGAACATGATGGCTGTTCAGAGTGGGCTCATGACGAGAATCTCGGAGCTGGAGAATGCGTTGGCGACAGAGCGAGAAAAGACGAAGGCCATGGGAGCAAGGCACCGGTCAGCCGAGGAGGGCCTATCGAAGGTCGTCAAAGGGAACAAAGAAGACTCAGGTGACGGTGGAAGCATTAGGGCGACGACCCCCCGTGCGGGAGAGGCGAAGGGAACAGCAGGCATGGCAAATGCAGGTGCAGTGGTCACAGCGCCCACCTTCCGAGAAGTAGTTTTGAGGGAGCGAGGGAACAAAGCCGCAGCCGTGACTCACGCTAGTCACCCAGACAGCAGCCAGATGCAGGATACAGAAGGAATGTCTGAGCGGGTCATTATTGCCGGTGACTCAAATTTAGTCCGATGCGCAGAGGCAATCAAAGAAAGGGTGAAAGGAGATAAGAGAGTCTCGATAGGGACATTCCCAGGACATACGCTGTGGACAGTCATGAGGCAAGCGAGTGAAAAACTCGCAGCTAAAGCTCACAGACGTAACCTCGTGGTAATTGCGGCAGGGCTAAATGACGTGTTGAATGAACAATCGTCACGACTAGCGACGACCTTGGTGAAAGGGGTCGATAACATGCGCACCGTGTCCCCCCAGGTGCAAATTGTAGTATGCACGGTACCGGAAGTACCAGTGCGCAATATCAACTTACAAAGAGCGGTTGTCGACGCAAACAAAGAGCTATGGCGAATTAGTCGAGAGAAGGGTTTCGAGGTAGTGGATATAAACAGGGAGGTGCACAGGTGGGGCGGTTTCCAAAGAGACAGAATTCACTTCGATAAGAAGCTTGGTCATGAGGTGGGCTGGCGACTGGCAGGACGCGCAGTAGCTTTTTTGGGGGGCACGCGGGCCCTTCGGAGTCCGGGGTAGCTAGTAAAAGGGAAAACAACCAGGACTCTTTGACAGGTAGTATTGCGAAAAACCAGAAGAAAGGTAAAAGAAAAAGGGATAAGGCGCGTGTTGCAATTAGTTACATAAACATGCAGGGTGGCAGAAAAAAGGCAAAATGGTTAGAGATTGAGGAGCAGTTAGACAAAGAACAGATAGGCGTTTATGCGGTTACAGAAACACACCTTAGAGACTTGGAAGAGCCACCACATATTGAAAATTATGTTTGGGAAGGGTGCAACAGGATCATATCAGAAAGGAAAGGTGGCGGTGTAGGAATGCTAATTCACCGCGGCGCCAAATGGGTTAGAGTGAAACAGACGTGTTCAGAGCACCTCTGGGTTTTGGGCACAGTAGGTGGAAAGAAAACGTGGCTAGGGGTTGCCTACTTGTGGACGGGAAATAACTGCAGAGAAAAGAATCAGGAGATAGTGGATTGCATGAGTGAGGATATTAAGGAATTTGGTAATGGGGCCGAAATCATCCTTCTAGGGGACATGAATGCCCACATACACGACCTTGACGGATATTCAGACACCAATGGGAAGTTATTACTAGATCTCTGCGAGCAACATAGTCTGGAGATAGTTAACCCGGGGCCTAAATGTGACGGCCAGATCACGTGGGAAGTCGGAAACAAACAGTCAAGTATTGATTATTGTCTCATGTCTGAAGTAATTTATCACAAACTGAGAGAAATGAGAATAGACGAGGAAGGGATTAAAAGCTTGGGTAATGATCATAAACGAATAACATTACAAATGGGATATAAAACTGGAAATGAGAGCATAGAATCAAAGTCTGGCACCTCGTATTTAAATGACAAACAAATAATAAATATAGCCACAAGAGTCGAGGAAGAAGTAGGCAAAATACCAGGCAAGGACTGGGAGTACAGTGACCTATTAGATCTAATGACGAAAGAGATAGGGAGAGAGAACAAAACTATTTGCTGGAAAGGAAAGAGGAAGCCAAAAAGTTGGTGGAACAAGGAAATCCGGGAAGCGATCGAGAAGCGGCGTGAAGCATCACGGAATCATAGAAGGGCAAAAAAGGACAAGCGACCGCGGGACGAAGTCAACGAAATATGGGAAATATATCTAGAGAAAAAATCCATTGTACAGAAATTGGTCGAGGCAAAAATTAAAAGCGAAAGTGAACGCTGGGTGACAGAGATTCACGAAAAAAAGGAGGCCGCACCTAGGATATTTTGGAGCCACATAAAGGCGCTAGGTAGGAAGTCTGTCACAACGCAACAACATATTCTCGATGAAGGAGGAAATCAATTGGAAGGGTACGAAGCGCTAGGTTACATTCGAAAGGTAACAGCCGATTCGTTTAAAAAGAGCGTCCAGGGGATTTCCCCGGTGAGTAAAAGTGTGGCGGAGAGAGCAACCGAGGAAGAGCTAGTGCTGGAGAATTTCAATTGGAAAAAGGCTGAAGGAAAAATTCCAAAGCGCACTGCCGCGGGTTTAGATGGGATTCCTGTTAGCCTCATTAACGAACTAGGAAATAGCACTAAAGAAGCACTGCTGAAAGCCGTAGAAAAATGCTTAAAGGACAGGCAAATACCGGATAGTTGGCGAAAAGGTAGAATGAACTTAATCTATAAAGGCAAGGGAGAAAAGGATAACATTCACTCGTATAGACCACTAACCATTACATCGGTACTATACAGGTTGGCGATGCAAGCAGTAAAAATGAAAATAGAAAAGTGGGCAGAACACAACGATATTTTGGGACAACTCCAGAATGGATTTCGAGTCGACAGGCGGTTAGACGATAACCTGTTTGTTCTCACTCAGTGTATAGAAATATCTAAAATAGATAACAGGCCCTTGTACATGGCTTTTCTAGACATCACTGGGGCGTACGAAAACGTTAATCAGGACATTTTGTGGGATATATTGAAAGGAATGGGCATAGGCGACGACTGTATACAGCTTTTGAGGGAGATATACCGAGAAAATACAGTTTGCATAGAATGGGAAGGAATGAGTAGCAAAGAGAACGTTGAGATTAGCAAGGGGCTGAGACAGGGATGTCCTTTGTCCCCGCTGTAATTCATGCTGTACATGGTGAATATGGAAAAAGCGCTGGAAGGTAGCAACTTTGGTTTTAATCTGTCACACAAACAGGGCGGCGTGATGATTGAGCAAAAGCTTCCAGGATTATTTTAGGCTGACGATATTGTCTTATTTTCTGACAGTCGAGAGGATATACAGCAGCTGGCGGATATATGCGGAAGGGAAGGGGAAGCTCTAGGACTAGGATTTAGTGTAACAAAATGTGGATTGATGGTATTCAATGACCCTTGTGATCAGGCGGTGTCAATACAGGGCCAAGAAATACCGAGGGCGAGCGAATACAAGTACCTCGGAGTATGGATAAATGAGGGTGACAGGTACATGGAGGTACAGGAAAAAGCCTCAGCAGCAAAAGGAAAGAGGAACGCTGCAATAATGAAGCACAGAGCATTGTGGGGATACAATAGGTACGAGGTGCTTCGAGGTCTGTGGAAAGGTGTAATGGTTCCGGAGCTTACTTTTGGGAACTCAGTGGTGTGCATGAGGGCAGAGGTGCAATCGGGAATGGATATAAATCAAAGGACTGTGGGACGCCTCGCGTTGGGTGCTCACGGGAAGACGACAAATGAGGCTGTAAAGGGCGATATGGGATGGGCAGGTTTTGAGGCGAGGGAGGCTCAGAGCAAAATAAGGTTCGAAGAAAGGCTAAGGAATACGAAGGAGAGTAGATGGGCAGAGAAGCTGTTCCGTTACTTGTATAGGAAGAGCGTGGACACACAGTGGAGAAAAGAACTAGGAGGCTCACTAGTAAATATACGGCTGGTAGTGTAAGCAGTATGTCAACAAAGAGCGTTAAGCGAAAAGTCAGAGAGGCGGAGAGGATTTATTGGATGGCAGCTATGGAGAAAAAACCGGCTTTGAGTAACTACCGAAAGGGCAAAAATGAAATAAGGAGGGAGGCATTTTACGACAATTCAATGGGAAGCGCTTTACTGTTTGAAGCGAGATCGGGTTGACATAGAACGAGTAGTTATAAAGCGAGATTCAGTAAACAAGAAGAACAATGCACGTGCCGCGGGGAAGATCAGGAAACGGCGGAGCATGTTCTGATTGAATGTGGAGACATCCACCCAGGTGTACGTTTGGGCACGAGCCTACATGACGCCTTGGGTTTTAGAGACAATGGAAAGCTGAACACACCCGCGATTGAAATAAGTAAGAGACTGTTAGAGTATTGGTGGCAGAAAACTAAAGAGAAAGGACAAAAATAAATATTGCAAAAAATAAGGACATTCTGCCGTAAAGGGCAGAGAACGGAGCTGAAAACTTAATATTTTTTTTCTTCTGGAGTAAAATAGTTTTAATTGAAGTAAAGACACTAGGCCAACGCTAAGAAAAAAAAAGAGTAAAGTTTTTTTTTTCGAGCCTGGTGGCACACTTGTCACCGCCCCGTTATAAAGGGGACGCTCATAGCATCCATCCATCCAGAAAGATCCCAGAGATGGAAAAAACGTTTTCACGGTGGGAATCTCACCAGAGGAGGACGGTTGATCGACCACCTTTTCGGGACCGAGCAGGTCGTCAAGGACGATGCTGTTTGTGCGAGCGCTACGTGCGTGCCGATGCTGAACGGGTACATTTCTTTGACATGAATAGGGAGGTGACTGCGCGAGTTCTGTAATTATGTTACCGGTAAAACGCACATTCGTTGCGGCAGTCGTGTCTACTCGGAGTTGTCAGCAAACATCCAGCACGCTTTCGCGTGACATGCCTTGCACGTGACGTCAAAGACAGGTTCTTTGCACTGGGTCCCCAACATGGCGGCCACCGTGACTTTTTTATCTCATTAGATTGTGTCAGTGCAGAGGAGGACACCCAGGTGTTCGGTCTCCGTGTTCTTTTGTGCTATTACCGCTTTCTTTTGTTCGCCAGCCGCGCCAAGGGGGAACACAAAGGAACGTGAGGGTTTGGGTATGAAAGTTGCTTGGGGGCACCGGCACTAATCTGATGGGGAGCCGTCATCGTTTCTTGCTCGGCGCGTTCGAACAAAAGCTCGCGGAGCGTCTCAACCCCCTGGTCCCCCAAGATTGCGGCCACGGTGACGTCAATGCAAGCTATTTATTGATAACTTTTCGATTGCATGAATGCCAAGTTTGTCGTGCGGCTTTAAATTTATTATGAGCTCAGTGTGAAGAGCATAAATTTACATCTGCCCCGTTGAGTCACTGGCTGCATCGCAATGCGCAGTGTTCAGTTTCGTGGGAGTTTCACTTTTGCCGAGGTTTGCATCGAATGATAACAACGTCGGATCGCAAGTTTAATGTCACCTTGGATTTTTTTAGAGCTCCCTTTGACAGCATAATGATACGCGCAAAAAAAAATCATGCCCACTTCGACCATGCATGTTTCTTGCAGAGGCGTGTTTCATTTGAATAATATCGACGCCTGATCACGACAAGTGCGGCGAGTTGGGCGGGTTGGTAAAGATGCATAACTAGGGACGTTCAGCGCAATAACACGGAGCCACAAGAAAGAGACGCAGACAACACAAGCGCATGTGTTGTCTGCGTCTCTTTCTTGTGGCTCCGTGTTATTGCGCTGAACGTCCCTAGTTATGCCTGATCACGCACCGTGTTCGCTTATTCTAATGTCGCTTTGGTTCTTTCGACAGCTCGCTTGGTCAGCATCATACTATACAGGGGTGTAGCCAGGGAGGGGGGGGGGGGGTTCATACACTCCCCGAAAATTTCAATTTTGCTTGCGTATATGTACACGCACACATACAAACGCACGCACGAACATAAAGTATGGTTTGACCCCCCCCCCCCCCCCCGAAAAAAATATCTCGCTACGCCCCTGATACTATACAATACACACTGGGATTGCGCATGTTTATGATTATGCCGAGATTTGTGCCCGATGATAAGCGCATCTGAATTCGCGAAGCCATCGAAAATTTAATTGCCGCCTTGGTGGGGGACTTCGAATTAATTTCGGCCACCTGGGGTTCTTTAACCTGTACGTAAATCTAAGTACGCCGTTGTTACTGCATTTCGCTCCCATCGAAATGCAGCTGCCGTATGCGTGAATCGAACCCATGACCACGATCTTAGCAGCGCAACACTTCAGCCTGCTAAGCAATCACGGCGTGTTGCATGCAAGGCCAATATAAGCGCTCAGTGCAAACATGCAGCTTAATTCTGTTTACAGGGAGCCGCGACGGGAAATGTACAGGCGCTCTCAGAATAACTCGGAACGCCGGACACGCAGCAGCGCGCCGGCGGAGTATGCGCGCAGAAAAGTAGTACTATGGTCTGTGCGTGCGCGGTCTCCCTAGCAAGCAAACGTTGCTCCGTATTGCACCTACACTGCAAACGCAAACTAGCCGAATTGGGCGTTTTAAGGGCTACAATCCTTCTTAATACTACCTTCATCTGGACAGTACTCCCTTAGGGTGTAATGAGGTGGGTGTAATAAAGTTCTGCGTCCTCAATTTTACTTCGTTAAGAAATTATGTGGAAGAAAGGAGGTAAATTCACTATATGACGCCATTCGTCGAATGGAGTTCCAAGAACAAAAAACTCCTATCTCATTTCCTCTGGCATGTTTTCTCTATTTTTTCCGAAGCTTTCCATAATGCCTTCAGTGCTGGCGGGCATGTATGCAGCTGTGCGGAGGAAAGAAAAGAAAGAGGCGGCATGCTTCAGCGCACTAAAAATCCCTTGCCCAGCTAGCCCAGAGAAAGAGATATACGCAACCCTCCGAACGGCTGGAGAGGAAGCGAGGAAGCCCTTTGGCCTCGGCGGCTCCAACCTACTGCGGCCCGCCCCCGCCAGGTCAAAAGCAAGCCAGACGAGGCGCTACCGAAGTGAAATGGGAGAAAGCTTCGCGCCGCATGCGCGCGCGAAGAAAAAAAAAACATAGAAAAAAAGAAAGAAACGCGAGGAGGGAGTCGTTCCCGCGGCGGCGCGATCGTCGTCGTAGCTAGGCCGGCTACGCCAGCCAGGCCTTGTGAACGCCACTTCTCAAGCGATCAGCTGTGTCGGTCGTGTGTGCGCGTTTTGTGCCTGCAGCTTCACTGTGTTCTCGCCGCTGGATGTGATATGCGTGGTTTGACGATAGTGCGACATGCTGCGCTGCGAGTGCGATAATCGCGACGGCCTGTCGACTCAAGCGAGCGTGCCGCTGTGCATTACCAAGCAGATGATGGGCACCCTGCGTGCTCGGCACAGTCAGGAACAAAAATGGTAATACTGATGTTCTCTCTCTTTGCGAGCCCTTATCGTCGCTTATGCACCTGTAGATGACCTTCTGCACATTGCGTCGCTTGAAAAGTGCAATGAAAAGCAAAAAAAAAAGGAAAAGTAAAATCGGCATGTCAAGCTTGCGAAATGCCCGCCAGCGCACCATGAGCGTGGCATGTAACCCATGCCGTACATTACACGCATGTTATTCATTGTTTCCATGTTACCAGCTGTCATTTATGTACGTCATACAGGCACGTCACGCTATACCAATCTTGGTATGATATCAAGTTAGAGAACCGGACGTGAGTGCACCAGGCTCCATGCCGTAAATGACATACATGTCGTTATTTTCATGTTACTATATGTCATTTATGTTCGTCGCACAATCACGTCACGCTATATCAATTTAGGTGTATGTCAAGCTAGCGAACCGGCCGCGAGCGCACCATGAGCGTGGCGTGTGTACATGACATGCATGTCATTATTTTCATGTTGTCAGCTGTCATTTATGTTGGATGTACAGTCACACTGCACAATACCAATTTTGGTGTATATGAAGCAGGCGAAACGGTCACTAGCGCCCCTGAGACCATGTTGTCAAAATAACGCCATACATGACAAGCGTGTCATGATTTGCACGTTAGAAACTGTCGTTTATGTGCGTCATACACTCTTGTGACGCCATACCTATTTTGGTAAATATCAAGTTAACGAAACAGTCGCAAGAGAACCAAGGGAGTGACGTGTAAATCATGTGGTTAATGAAATGCATAGCATGATTTTCAAGTTAAGACCCATCATTCATGTTCTTCATGCAGTCGTGTCATGCCACACGAATTTTGGCATACATCCCATTAACGAAACAACCACACGAGCTATGAGTGGTAGGTGGCTATATATATAGGTAGACAGATCCGTTCAAAGTCGTAGAAGTGTTTAACAAATGCTTCGCATTTAAGTCGTTAAACTCAGATAGCAATGATGTGTGATGCATGTTTTGGAACTTCTGTGAATATCACTCATGCTTCATACGACCAGTCAATCGACCCAGGAGTGCGCCCTGATAAAGTTGTTTGCACGATATAATTTTCTTGCCTGCGATAAAGCATGAATGAGGCATGATGCTTTCAGGGAATATACATTAGAGCAAAAGGCCACGGTTATCACATTGTCACATGAAGGAATGTGCATAAAGGACAACTTTGTTTTCGATTTATTCTTTTCTCCAACTTCATTTGTTTGTTTTAATCCTTCATCATCGTGTCAATTTGCGCACATTGACATGTGACAAGACCGTGCGCTCTCATTTTGCAGCATCTACCTTGGATGCAGTCAACTACCCTGGACATCTTTCTCCCGCCATGCAACTGTGAGAACCCACCGAAGCACAGATTGTCAGGAAGGGAAAAGACTTTTCGGCAACAATTTTGTATTGCGCACTCTGCCCGTCTCCTGAAATAGCATATTAAGGTACATAAGCACTGTACCTTCATACATATGCATCAAGGAACAGTGAAATAGCATATCAAGGTACATTAACATCATTAGCTTGGATTCATTTAGCTAGAACGAATAAATCACGTTAAAGTTATACAATGATGGCCATATCATGTGACAGACATCTGCTAAGTGCAGTGTGTATTGTGAAGCACATGCGTTTTATGGTATTGAATGAATGGATAAATGTTTTCTCCAGCAAAATACAGAAAATGGGCCTCAAGTGAAAAGCGACAATGGTAGCTTGAGAAGTGCACAAGGCCCAGTAGAGCAAAAAGAGAGACAGAGCAGCAGAAACGTATGCACGTTCAAAGGAAAAACATATACGCATACAAAAAGAAGCCGGAAAGACAAAGCAGAAGAAACGTGCACATTCAAAGGCAAACACCTACGCCATCTGCAAAGTGACAAAATCAAGAAGGGTAAACATTTACGCTAGTGAAAACAATGAAAATCAGAAAACAGTGAAAACAGAAAAGAAGGAACGGCCATTCAACGGCATGGAAGGAATGCAACTTCATTGGTCACGTATCAACAGTGGAATTGGCCAAGGTTACATGTGCATATTCTTAGCCATTAGGAGATGTGCAAGGCTAATTTAATCGCATTGACATAAGTCAGCTGTTGAGTCTGTTGAACCAGATTGTTGAAACATCTTGTTTATTCCCTCTCGTTAATTTGCTGTTTCGCATTATGTTGCCATGGTTTTCACGGTCAATACATAGTATCATGACTTTTGACACAATTTGACAAGGTGAAAGCGCTGTTATTGTGCCCAGGCCTTAGTTTATCCTCATTAGAAGTGCGCTGTTTATTTTTGCCATGGTTTAGTGCCAAGTTGCCCAATATTCACTCCTAAACAGAGTAGGTGCGGTTAATCAAGACCTTGCTAACATTCACAACCCTTTTAAAGTGTACTTATAATGATAACTTTACTGACATCAAAAACTACCCACATAATGGTAAACATGGCAAGAGTGCACTTCTGGTGGTGTTTCGCATTTTTTTACATCCGTTTGTTTTTCGCCCTGTGCACACGAAGTGAAACGCTCACAAGGAAATACTTAGCAGCATCTCAATTTTGCATTTATTTCGTGTTTTGACAAAATGTCTGCAATAAGGATAGTCAAGTGCGAATCTTCGGTAAGACATTCATTTTTATGTATACAGAAATCTTAGTGGACTTCCTTTTTGTGTAATTTTCAGGAATACACTTATGGCAAAGCAGCAAGTGTTGCTTGCCCACCAGTCTGTGTTCAAGACAAGTGTATTGTGGGCATGAGTGTCGGCAGGATTTTGTCTTGGGGGTGCAAGGCGGCGTAACGTGTCGGCCTGGTGAGCGGGAGAGCATTGGTGTAGCTTGGATGGGGTGAAGTGCTGGTGTGTCTTGATGGCGGCAGGTGCCCTTTGTGCAAACCCCTGTAGACACCCATGATTGTGGGAACACCCTGATGTGCCTCACTTTACACTATGTCGAACAGCTCGTACATCTTACCACATTTAGGCCAACACTGGTATTGATGCAGAGTGTTATGCGCAATACTGCGTGCAACCTTTCTGATATCGTGTGCATTTGAAAATTTCGCATTGTTTAAAAAGACGCTGAGTAGACCCAGTGTTATTCAGCAAACATAAGTCTTAACAGGGGCAGTTGGGCGAGTTGGTGTATATTCATAGTTAAAGAGGGTGCAAAAAAAATCACAGCACAGAGAAATGAAGGGGACAGGATGACGCGCTACTAGCAACTGAAGCTTAATCGAAACCACAGAAAGATGTAAACACACAGTACGAAAAAATTACAAGACTAAACAATCACACATCCATAGAGGAATGAAGGGGACAGACAGGACAATGCGCTACCAGTAACTCAAGTGTAATCAAAACCACAGGAAGATATACGCACATGACTAAAAAAGCCAAGCACATGTTCAACTTCAGTTGTTAGTGGTGCGTCGTTCCGTCCCCTTTGTTGCTATGTGTTCTGATTTCGTTTTCATGTTTTCCTTACCTATGAACTGAACTCCTGACTGTTTCACAGTCTCTATATATGTGTGGTCAATTTTTATTCATCCTCATGGCATATCAAATCCTAGGATCGAATGTGCAAAGCGACCAGTCACTATTTACAGGAATTTTTAAATTTAGTGCCTGTGATTGCCTAATTGCAAGTTGACGTTCCAGCCATGGTGCTTGGATTATTAACGCGACAGCGTTAAAGAGCTCATATCGCAGAAATTCCGCCGTCGGCGTCGGCACCGTTGGTTGTGAGCGAAAAATCATCATCTTGTCCGTGACCGAAAATTCGAAAAAGCTGCAAAGAAAATAAATAATAAAAATGTTCGGTCCGAGTGAGAATCGAACCCAGGCCGTCTGCGTGGCAAGCAGGTGTTCTACCACACAGCCACGCCTCTGCTTGGAGCTGCACTGAAAGTATATCTTTCATGCTTCCCAAAAATACGCGTCCTGTATAAAGGTGTCACAGTACGAGATGTAATATCGCAGTAATATTGCGTGGTTCAAGCGTACATTGCCATCGGGCGTCGCACCATGTCAATATTCTAACGACTTGGTGGTTTAAAGACAGCCACCCATTACAAAAGGCACACACATTACTGCGCGTATTCCCTTAAGGCCACGTAGTGGGTGCATCGCAACTTCGAAAAAAATTCTGGTTTAAATCATGCTACCCATTCCATAAGGCACACACCTTAGTGCGCGCATTCTGTTAAACACTCGTAGTGTTCGAAGTGCGCATTAGGGGCAGGATATCGCTATCGCGTTGAACTCTTAAAGGCGAAGCTTAAGCGGCCCCCAATTTTTTCAATGTGGTAATTATGCGTAAGCCATTCAGTGAGGAATTAAGGATGAACTTTTGAGTTACAGATGGCACTAGCTGGCATAAAAACATTGAAGCATGGCTGTACTTGTTATGCATATGAGAAGTATTGGTACGTTGCAGTCATGTGATTATGCCGACAAGTTCCCAAGCACACTTCCAGAAATTTACGATGGCTTCAAGGTATCTGTGAGTAAATATGTACAGCAATATATGAAGGCAACCTTGTAATTTTGTGGGCATTGCTGAATGCTTTTATGCACCTTGGTAAGTGGACCTACAGTCAACACCACAGGTCTATTTTGGGCTTTTTTGTAGGAAACTCAACTCCAAAATCATGTGCGACATGTTTTGATGCCATAGGGCAAACTAATGCAATAAAAAACTGTACGCGCCTGTCTACACGGTTTCATATTTCCCAAAAGTGATGCTAGCCTTAATGTACTAATTAGTTGCCTTCGTGTGTAGGCTGACACCAAGTTCTTTGGGTAGCTTATTTTTTTTTGGATTGTACTTACATACTGGCACGGTGAAGGGCACACGTCAGTGCACATCATGATCAGATTTTACACCCTACTTTCGTGTTGCTTTAGTGCTGTGAATTATGTATTGTGCTTAGGCTGTACTGTATATGTTGTTCCACGTGTTCACTTTGGGAGTAGGTTCTGTGCGCGATGATGGAAATATACACCTATATCCTTACATTGACACGAGAACTGCTGCTGTTTTGATTCCAATAAAATGTTGCAACCACTGGTTCTTGTATCAATTGAAGTATGACTACTTGTTGTGCATGCAAATTGAAGAAATGAATTTGTGCTTGCAAAACAAATTGCTGAAACACTGCCTGCTCAATGTAACTGCTTGTGTTTTATTACCAAACACATTGAACAGATGATTCACAGATTATGACACGTTGTAGAAGATAGGCAACAGAAAGTTAGACAGGAAGTCATCACTGTGTTCTAACGTAGATTGTGTGATCTTTTATCAATAGTAGCATAACGTAGTGTGCAGGTGGACGAGGGAGTGCACATATGATAGTTTTTCCAGTTTTCTGCATATTTGATACAGTCCTCGTGTTTCTGTGTTACGATTGTGAAATTCTGAATTGCAAACAAGCCAACCTCTCTGCTGCTGTGGTGAAGTCATTCAACAGAACCATATTTTCTCAAGAACAGCTGTTCCATTGAGGAAGAGGGTATATGCTTTTTTTTAATGGGTACTGCATCATCTGTCTGAAGGGAGGGCCAAGTACACATGGACGTTCACAAGAGAGAAGTGCAAGTACATTAACTTTTTTGTTTTGTGGGAGACCTGTCACTGGTAAACTGGGGAGGTTGTCCTTGACATTGGGGCACGCGTTAGGCATTCGCTTTAACGCGGTGGCGTGATGCTTAACAATAAAAGCTAATTAGTAAGAAATGTAGGTAGTATCCGAGTATGAAAGCAAATAAATACTGAATATGCGTTATAGAGAATCACTGAATGCCGTGCTAAAGCGTGCATTGCGAATAAGCGCTAATTGCGGAAATAGATAAGCGTTCAGCTGCTCAGAAGGCGCTGCTGCCCCTAGCTGCCTGCAGCTCGCGGCTGTACGCGCGCATTCAACGCACTTTATGTAGGCGCGTTACAATGTCCTTGTAACTCTGGAATTTTCTGCGTGTGTAATTTTCATATTAAGAAGTTGAAATACCTCCAGCCACAAATTCTTGGAGGAAACCCGACGTTTCGAGACCGGCTTGGTCTCTTCTTCAGGGGTGACTGTGCTGATCAGGGAGGCTTCGTCGCGGCTTCGTCGCGGTTTCCTCCAAGAATTTGTGGCTGGAGGTATTTCAACTTCTTAATTCTTCTACCCAGCCAGACAGACTTCTGTCGAAATGTTTACATTTAATTTTCATATGCGAACGCAGGCGGTCCGCGCTAAAGGGTGCATTGCGAATAAGCGCTAATTGCGGAAACAGATTCTTGTTCAGCTGCTCAGAGCGCGCGGCTGCCCCTGCGTGCAGCTCGCGGCAGTACGCGCGCACTAAATGCACTTAATGTAGGTGCGTTACAATGTTTTTCTAAGTCGGGCCTCTGCGTGTGTAACTTTCATATGAGAACGCAGGCGGTCTTCGAACCGCTCATAACGCGCTGCCGCATCTGGACGCGCGCAGTTCGCGGCTGCAGAAATAACGAAATTTGCTCCACAGCATACGCTCATGGAATGCACATGCGTTCGCTCAGCTGAGGATGCCTTTGTCCCGCTGGTATTCACGAATTTAGCGCGAGCGAAGAGGGCACACGTTTATAATTTTTCTAGCGGCACGACACGGTGAACCGGAGAATTCGGAGCCGAGGGTGTTTACGTCGATCGGCTCGGCCTGCATGACGCCCCACAAATTGTGTTTGACCTTCCGCAAGAGCAAACACACGCCGATGGTACAAGAACAGAAGTTCGAAGTTGTGCCAACGGGTTAGCAGCCGCTTTGTACATACATTGGCACATATATAAGACAAAGAAAAAAGCCAGCTTACAAGTTGTGGCGCTGTGGTGTAATCGTTATAGTGCTTGCTTTAAGTGCGTGTGGTCGCGAGTTCGATTCCTGGGTCGTGCGTACTTGTATGCAAATGTCATGGTTGTGCATAAATACTTTGATGTCCATTTTCTATTATGTCCTAGTGATGAATAGTAGCGGAAATTGGCCGGTAAACGTAATATAGTGCCTAAAATACTTTTTTTTCATTTCGCGACCGCTCTAGGGCCTCGTATAAAAGGAGGCTTTAACAGCTCTCAAAAGAAGCACAAAAACTCTCAATGCGCTCTGCTCAAGCCTCCAAAATGGGTTACATAAAAACACCAACTTTACCTCCAAAAGGAGGCTTTAAAAGCTCTCAAAAGAACCAGAAAAACTTCCAATGCGCTCCGTTCAAGCCCTCAAAATGAGTTCAATAAAAACACAAATTTACCTCCTTAGTTCCGTCTAATCACTCCCTCCTTTTGAACCTCCTTTCGAAGGGGGTTTTGCGTAGTACCTTTAGGATGCACGCTGCGCAACGAGCCCAAAACTTCCTAAAAGGCGCAAACCCGTTTGCAGTGTAGATTCGCGTTGTGTTGCTACAAAACAGTGCCCTGTGTGTCCCTTAGCGTTTTGATAAAGGGCGCTGGGTGGGTGCATGGGCGTCCGGAGGGGGGTGCAAGGGGGGCCAGCTTCCCCCCCCCCCCCTGGAATTTCGGGTAATATCTTTTTATGCAGTAGCAATAAGCTGCACACGTTGGTCAGCACACAAAAGGTCCGCATATCCGTGTGAAACGGCCTTCAGGATTGCCAGCCAACTTTGCACGTTATTACATATTATTGACTAACCTTGCCAGTCAAGTCACGGATGCACCCCCATGGATGCACCCCCCTGGAAAAATTTCTGCGGACGCCCTTGGGTGGGTGGTGTCTGTGAGAAGCCGCGTGTGCGCATGCACGCGCGTTGGAGAAGAGCCATCGTACGTGTTCGTGTGCTTGGATGACACTTTTCTTTTGCTTCTTTGCTTCATATTTATTATTTCATCAGATTATTTCCGGTAAGCGACTGTGACTAGCTCTCGCAAAGGACGGTGGTTTCATCTGATGCAACCGTGAACATATCGGTGGCCAGGTTGATAAGGAGATACGAATATATTTGGAACACGGTGTAAGAATATTCAGGTGTTGACACTGCGCGCGCCTAAGCGGCCAGAAAATGTTCGGTCGTCGGTCCGTTGAGCGGTGCGCCATCTAATGGCTTGAGGCGGAGAGCGCCCGCGAGTAGCCGAATCACGGTGGTGCTGCGTCATCGCCGCCGCGCTCGCCTTGTGATAATGCTAAAGAGCACCTAGCGCTACCCTTTTGGTGCAAGACAACGCCAGTCTAGATGCACTAGGGAGCGAAACTAGCTCGCTAGGGAGGCCGCGCATGCGCACACCGTGCGTGCATTTATCCGCCGGTGCGCTCCGCCGGCGAGCGGCTGCATGCTCGGCGTTCCGAATTATTCTGGGAGCACCTCTACCGCAATCAGCTGAATTAAACACTTAGTACTCAGGGTACGTTATTTAAACTGTGGTGTAATAAGCCCACATGCTCCGCTGCTGTCACATTACAAATGGTTGACTCGGAAAGCCAGCGCGCAATCTCGAAACGTACAGCGGCTGTCTATTTGTTGTAGCTTCGGCTCACAAACGCACTTCCCTTTCAAATGAGCACGATCATCGCGTTTCTCCCTCTTAATAGTTCGTAATACTGTGTACGACAAAAATTGCTTCAAGATGACAAGACCGCGAAAGCATAGCGGCGAACTGCCATAATCCACTCTTGACGCATCTGCTCCTCGCACTGCTTGTATTGGAAACGGTAGAACTTGACGGGAAGTTTTCGGCTCTTCGTCATTTTTAAACGTTTGTGACAGTTCACAATGCAGCAGGACTGTGCGCCTGCTTTCGAGTAGGACGAAGGAACTTGAGCGTTGGAGGCCTATCGGAGAAATGCTGCACCGCTGCCTCGGTCGGTCGTGAGAACGTGCCGACGATGCAGTTTCCAGCTGACGAGGCAACACTCGAACGGCTGCCACTCTCAACGGCAACCGGCGATTAAAAGCACAGAAATATTCACGATTTCGGCACTGCGCATGGTGCAGAAAACGCAACCACGCAACTACGAGCAGACGAGCTGTCGGTGAGACCGGAAGTGCTAATATTAATGTTTGTTCGGTGTTTTAACGGCATAACACAATACAAACATACATATTATCTACTTATTGAACTCAAAATTAACAACGAAGGCAATAATGAGGGTGTTATCGTGATTATAACATCAGCCAATGGTGGAACTGCCGACAATCGCGTCATATATTGCGGACTAATACATCATTTGTCGAGAGAAGAGGGAGCGATTTTCAGCTGACTTTGAGAATTTATTGTAAATTCCAGGCCGCTCGCTTCGCTATAATATTTGGCTCGCGTGTTCTCGGGAGCCTCGACTACCGATTGGCAGCGTTTTTTGACCCTGCTCAAAAAGTGTTGCAGGGCCCATTTAAGTTGTCCAGAATGTGTATATGGATGTTGTCCAATTAAGTTTAAAAATATGCGTAAGAGCTTGTCGAATAAGCTTGGTGATGTTGTATATATGTACATTTCTCGTAAACTTTCATTCATAAAAGTTTCTTAGAAACAAATTTTGAGCTTTTCGCCCCCTCGACGTTTGATGCCGTGCACAGTACCACACATTTGTACAACAGCGTGACTCATTCGAGGCACAGCGCATGGTGCAACTGCTAGCTCAAATAAAACTGCGCAAGGGACGGAACACAAACAAACAGCAGGACGAGCAAGGGACGGAACACAAACAAACAGCACGACGAGCGCAGACTTACAACTACTAGATTTATGACAGCGGTTGTTAGTGTGACCTCCTCCTGTCTATTGCTACCAACTGTAGTCCCCAACGCATCCTAAGGGATCTTTCACCGAGGCACCCAAAATGCTTAAGACATTATACTAACGCGTTGCCGCATGTGTAAATGCGTTGATCTAACGTCCTCCCTTCCCTACCGGCCAGAACCCTCCCCGTCGCTCAGTCTGCGCTTTGCCAGAAGACGCAGAGCTGCGCTTCAAATGCACTTTCCTGTCCACCGGACCCTCCGCGACGCTCTCGTGGCTGCCATGTGCACGCATTTTACACCGGGTAGATTTACTACGGAGATAAACTGTAATGCGCAGGTATTTTCGCATCGCTCCTGATTCATGCGAATCGTCATTGTCATCATCCGCACCCATAATTCTACACTCCCATCACCGTCCGCGTTTTGTGTTTCTTCAGTTCTACATATCCGGTCACGGTTCTGGTGCATGCATTAACGCAAAATGAGGTACTCATATCACTTGACTCATGCCAACGTTTATAGAACCAGGTCAGTTGCAAAACTGAGCGATGTTGCGCGGCGCTGCCGCAATTAGCGACAGATGTGGCGCTGCTGTCGCAACAGGATTCACTCACTCCACTCTCTTTAGCCAGCGGTGAATGTTGCGGCGCGTTAGTATCAGTGGAGGCTGCTTTCTGCGTGAACAGTTTTACGCTTTCCGCGCCCTATTGTGCTTCGGATGTGCTGCGTGTCTTCACCATGGCGACATATTGTGTTCCCGGCTGTACGAGCGGTTACAGGAAATCCGAGACACCACGACGTTTCTTCTGTGCCTAGGGTCACTAACTCTTCAATGAAGGGAGGCGGGGTAAACTAACATAGGGAGCCAGCGAAGTCAGTTTTCTAAATTGCGGTATATTCCAGACAAATCCATTGTTTCTTTATTGTTTCGGCCTCTTGAAGTTGTAGTTCAGCTGGCTACGTGCTGCTCGCAACATTTCCTCTTGCTGGAGAGTGTACTCGTAAAAGTTGTCGCGCTTCATGGCGAAGTTCAGCCAAAGTATTTAAAGACCTTCGAATCCACCGCTAGCCACCACAACATTGCTTCGT
The DNA here is from genome assembly GCF_013339695.2 of Rhipicephalus sanguineus. Taxonomy (NCBI): domain Eukaryota; kingdom Metazoa; phylum Arthropoda; class Arachnida; order Ixodida; family Ixodidae; genus Rhipicephalus; species Rhipicephalus sanguineus. The sequence goes on along the minus strand of NC_051179.1, from coordinate 38,605,043 downwards.
GCGTGCTATTCGTCAGAACATCGTGTTCTGGAGCGTGACGTGCGTTGTCGGGTGTGCGTTGGATCACATAAAAATTTTTAACTGGATGGTCCCGAATAAATCCCGGACATATAGCTGTCCCGACAGGGACGGCTCAGGACGCTGTATGAAAAGTCGGGACAGTTCCGCGAAGTCCGAGACGGTCGGTAACCCTATTTGTGCCCCGCGTGATCCGGACCAGCGAAAGAGCGTGTGCTTGGCCATGTAGGTAATTCGTGTTTCACTTTTTGAGCGCACAATTGAACAAAGACGAAAAGCAACGCGGACACAGCGCTTGGCGACGTCCGCGTCGCTTTTCGTCCTTTTTCAATTGCGCGCTCAAAAAGTGAAACATGAAACGAACCAGCGAGTGGCGTGGGATCGCGCCATTCCTCGTGAGGTAAGAAACTGACCGACACATCACGTATCTGTGCATGATATGCACCTTCACGAGGAAGACATCCTGAAGACTTTCACTCACATGGTCTATGGTAAGAATTAAGGCTGAAATCGCCAGCGGAAAGGAGCCTCTTGGGAGGATGCGTCCCAACGATATTCCCGAACGTGCCTTGATTTGAGTGATTCTAAAAATTGTGCTGTAAATAATATTTTACACTTAATTGGAGCTGTTTTGATAAGGTTTAATGCTTGAGACTGCAAGTAAATCGTGCCGTTTGTGTGCATCACACTATACATGCCATATCTCAAAAATAGTTTCACTGCATTGCGTGCGCGTACGTAAAATAAGATTTTTTTTTTCTGTAGCAGGACTGAAAGTGTGGAGTGCGGCGATTTTACCGCTCAATGATTGCGAATAACGACAGCCGTGATACAGAGTGAAAAACGCCTCACTTCAAAAAATATACAGTGAAGAATTATCGGAAAGAAAACAGCGCAAGACGGACAACCAGATAGCGTCCGTCGCTGAAAAGATTTTGAAGGGCCTGAGCGGCGGAAAGGTTGCAGCCAAAAACACAGATGAAGGTAGGAAGAAGGTGACTGTGTTACCCTACATACATAAAATTTCGCATTGCCTAAAAAAGATAGCTGAAAAGCGCGGCACAAAAGTGGTGTTTTCAGCGCCTTTGAAATTGAAAGGGCTCTGCAAAAAAGTTAATCCCGAAAAAGAAAAACCATCTAGCAACAGCTGCAGGATAAGGCATGCTAACCGGTATGTGGATTGTGTGGACAACGTAGTTTATAAGATCCCCCTCACGTGCGAAAGATCATATATTGGACAGACGGGACGATGCTTAAATATCAGATTAAGAGAACATAGATACGCGACTGAAATGCTACAGTCTCCAGGGCACTTAGCAGCGCACTGCGCACGTTGCGGGTGTAAGCCTATGTTCAGCGACACCAAGGTTTTGGAACACAGCAAATCGAAAAAAGGGCGAGAAATCATGGAGGCCTACTTCATGCAAAAAAATGATCAATCAACATACGTAAGCTCTCCTTCCGTGGCTCTGGGAAAGCCCGCTTTTAATTTCATAGACAACCATCACGTAAATACACACGCGTCTTCATGAAATCTGTAGATTTGCACCCTCTTCTATTTTGCACGCCTTTTTATGTTCTACGTAACGTCTGTATCTGCGTCTTGCCCTTTCATGTCTGTGTATATATTGACGAGCTTTGATCGCAAATAAACAGTTGAAAGTTTGCGCACGTCTGTGTTCCCGTGTCGTCCCCCTGTTCCATTTCTAGCGCAGAACAAGAACGATGCAGTACCAACTAGCCCCCATTGAATCCTTGTTGAGAGTTTTAAGGCCTTAAAAGCGCCAAGATAGCCTTAAGTGTCTATGTCTTAAGGCCAAGATAGCCTTAAGTGTCTTACAATACCTTCGCGAGACCTCAAGGTCTCGCGAAGGTATTGTAGGTATTGACCTCAAGGTATTGACCTCAAGGTCTCGCGAAGGTATTGACTGTGAATTACGTATGGCTCGACCCGTTTTCCAAGGGCCTTGGTAAGCGGGTATGCGCCACACGTGACTGAGGGAAAGGGTTTCATGTTGTACGCAATGTGCATGTCACGTTATCCATGTCATGAACTGTTCATTCATGTTCGGCACACACTAATGCCCTCCTATGCCAATATTGGTACGTGTCAAGTTAAGGAGATGACTACGAGAGCGCGCAGACGTAGGCGGCTAGATAGATAGATAGATAGATAGATAGATAGATAGATAGATAGATAGATAGATAGATAGATAGATAGATAGATAGATAGATAGATAGATAGATAGATAGATAGATAGATAGATAGATAGATAGATAGATAGATAGATAGATAGATAGATAGATAGATAGAAACGGTAAAAGTGCCTTTGGTCCGCAAAGAGAGGCTTCGCATTTAATAAGAAGACGGCTTTCGCCTTTGAGCAGTCTTAGGCGAATGCGTAAGGAACCGTGTCAATGTTCTGCAGCCTGATAGGAGGAAACATACATCGCTCTTGTGAGAAGTTATTTTGAATGCACAAGACTGCTTGAAATATTTGGTTCTGAATTGTTCGTGCTAATGTATTACACAGTGATCGACGGAAAGATTGGAGGAGAGATCGTAAAAATAAGTAAACCAGGAAATAGAGGCGATATTTTTTTTTGCCAACGGCTACCTCTTTTCGCTTTGTTAATAGTTTATAAGAAGAAAATACATTGTTGCGTGCTGTGAGCAAAATGTCCTTATCCAAATCTCCTCGCTGTAACATAGTCCACGATCGTTTCGAACCACACAAGCGCGAGAAACACACACGAAGTATTAGAGTCAGCAATCAGCGCAAAAGCCGGCGTCTCCACAAAAGCGAAAGGGGACACGGAGTAGCGGCTTAAGGAATCAAGTATGCGAGGGTGTCCCTACCACATGTTATGTCTTCGGTATTATGAAAGCAATGCTTTGTGCGCAAACGACATGCTGGATATCGAGAGCGGGGAAAAAAAGAAGAAAAAGAAAAGCACTGACATGTTAATGCCGGTCCAGTTAAGCAGGATAAACTCGTTAGGCGCGGTCACTGTTGAAATGAAGGAAATTTTAGGAAGACAGCCGTACAACTGTGGGGCTGAGGATTTGCGCTACGAGAGTATGTACCAGGAAAGCGAGCTATCGCCGCTCCCATTTAATATGCCAAGATAGTTTAGCGTGCTCAAGTTCAGAAGCGCTGTTGCAAACAAACCTCCATGCTAAATAGAAAAGCAAGAAGAAGAAGAAAATGATGTCTAAGGCAAGGGTGCCTTACGGTTTCAAAGCGCTGTGCCCGTAACAGGAGGGCTGAATAACTATTGTCGCGATGGAAGTTGTAATCAGGGAGCGTTCGACGTGACAAACGAGACGGCGGGCGTAGCGGAAACGCCCGAAATGGATCTTCGATTGCCCTATCGGTTTAAGACGCATCAAACTCGCTTGCCAACTGCATTTGTGGATGATGGAACGGGCAATGGGGTGAGGACACCACTTATAGTCGGCTGCAGTGCGCGTGTCAACAAAACGCCGGCGTAAGAAGACATGGTCGCTACAGCGAGCGAAACGACCTTCCTACTACTTCTTCATCGCAAACTGAGTGGCGAGACCAGCGCGTACAAAGGTATAAGCGTCCGCTGATCCCCGCAAAGATAAGCGCGCGCTAACATGCCACTATTTCAATATTGTACAATTGTTGGTATCAGCAGGCGTCAGTTAACACGTGAAGTCATCGAGGCTGATCTGATTGACAGGCTGAGGGATAACCGTATTTACAAGCCGTCGATTGCCATCTCCTGTAGAGAGTTATGCTATATGCGTAAAGATTGTTGAGTTTTTAGAAAGTGCGCATAGCGATGATTGCTAAAAAACTACGTTGCCTATAGTATATGTGGTTCCCCGCTTTGAGATAAACATTACATGTTAGCGCCTTTGCGAGTCACTTATACCTTTGACCGTGTCTTTTCTTTCGCTATAAGCCTCATTAAGTCATACGCGGCCGAGGTCATACCAACATTCCGAAAACACTACGTTACCACGCTCTTGCGCGTCCGGCTGAGCAAAGTGTGGTGTTCCTACCGGTGCTATGCAGCACCCCTCCACCCCCTATACCATTTCAATGGAAGTTAAAGGCTAGAGGCCCATGCGTTTAAGTTTAAGTGCGCGTTTAAGGGTTCTTGAAGAGTTCTTGAAACAAAAAAAAATGGGGGACCCTTAAGCTTCGCCTTTAAGAATTGAACGCGATAGCGAAATCCGGCCCCTGGTGCGCACTTCAACCACTAAGTGCATACTTATTAATGTGTATTGTTACACACACACGCACACAGACACACACACGCGCGCGCGCGAGAATGGTACATACAGGTTATTGATCTAAAGCAAGAGTCGCATGGTCTCCAAGATACACGCCGCGCGCTTGGCATCTCGGAGGCCATGAAGAGTCTCACAATGCCTCACAGATGGCAGCACATTATCTAGCGTTCGCTGTTTGCTTGATCAACGCCTCCTCTGGAAAAGGCGGCATTGGCTTGATATGTTTTCCGCTAGATGGACATAGTTGTCCATTTCCTTTCTCGATTTTTCGCTCACGGATGATTTTTCGCTCACAACCAACGGTCCCCGCGGGCCCTACACCGACGACGGAATTTCTGCGACACGAGCTCTCTAACGCTATCGCGTTAATAAACGCAAGCACTAGGGACGATTATACACTAAATACTTATAAATTGAGTCAGTATAACTTATGCAAACGCTAGATGCAACCTTACGTAGATAGCAATAACACACTCTATGCTACCAAGCCACGATAGAACAAGAAACGTGTTAAGAAAAGCATCACGTATATTTCTCAAGGAGGTAAAAAATGGGGAAGGTAGCATGCGGAGATGGGTAACTTATTTCTGTTGTGTGTTTAGACAAAATAAAAAAAAAAGCCAGGCCTGCACGGAGCGCTGCACAATCACATTGAAAGCGGGAAGGGCGGCCTTTCTACACCTCGTTCTAAACTCTCTTGGGGAAACTAATAGAAGTACACATGCAGGTATCCACTACGCCACAAATCATAATTTTTGTGACGTAGGGAAGCACCCACTATGCCATTACTCGTCTTTCTTCGGATAAACGAGGTACCCGCTAGATGTATCTGTAAGGCATTATGTGCACTTTGTTGATGCTGCATGTGACTGATGACGACGAAGAATCATGGTTGAGCACTTTATAGTGGGTGGAAAGCTTTAAACCACACTCTCGTTGCGCAGTTAGCGTTGTGTGATGCTTGGTTGCTATCTTACTCTTCTGCCAAGCTAGATTACACATGTAACGCGATTCCTTGTCCGACATGACGCCCATATAGGGTCTTTTTGAAAAGGAGTTTCAAGCACCAGCATGGCACTGTGGTAGAATACTCGACTGCCACTCGGAGGGCCCGGGTTCATATTCCATTCGATCCTGGATATTTTTTATTTATTTCAGTCTTGTTTCGCGCGATAGTGGTTACGGACGCCGGCGGCGGCGGCGGACAACGACTCCCCTGCCGTTGTGATCTGATAACAGATTACGCTCTAAATATATTGACGATTCCTAGTACTGTGTACTCTTCTTTGGGAGAGTCATAAGCTAGCCGTCCCTACTACGCATGTTTGTGCAGAGTTTAGAACAAATCAGTAAATATTTAAGACACTCTACACACCCTACTGTATGCAGGTGACGTTTGACGCTATAATCACCACCACTGGAGCCAAGTTTAGAACGGCACGCATAGCTTAAGTCATCTTGAAAAGCCCCCACGCTCGATATGGTTATAACGCAGGGTTCTTCCGCGAACCCAAATAGCTCTACTCAAAGCCTGTGCAGTAAAGAGTACTGCAGAAAAGAAATCGAGTAGTGAGTTCACCCTTTAACCAAACGACCACAAGATAATGGAAGTACATGGAATGGTGCCGCTTGAATGTCTGCATACACGTGCGGCGGCCGAACAGATTATTACGTGCGCCCATGCGACACGGGCAGACCACTCAAGCCTAAAATATGGTGCATTGCCATACGGTTCGAATGCCGTACGTGTATGATAACAGTAGACTGGTACTATAGTACACTTGTTAAAGTGGACTGGAGGTAACCCATGGGCTGGAGGTGTACAGATTCGCTGGAAGATCACGATTAATATCATTTTAGAGTTGCCTAAGTGATGCACAAGTGTAGAGTTGTAGGCTGTGGCCTTGCCTATATATACTGCACTGTTTCCGGGCGGCATCGGCATGGCGTCTTTCATACTTCTTTCCAACGTTCGTCACTGTCTGGAACGGCCCCACAGAAGGAGCGTCCCACGACCACCGGAACGCGAGACTGGCAATAAATTTTTGCGAACTATAAATATTGCAGACTGTCTTTCTCGTCATCCGGTGGATCCTCCTGACCCCGCTGCGCATGATCCGGACAGCTGCGTAATGGCTTTTAGTGACGTGAGCGCTATGCGCACCGAACAACGTCGGGATGAGTGATTGCGCGCTATCATCGACGCCGTCAAGTATGGCAGCACCGACGCCACATTCCATATGTTCGTGCTGTATGACGGCATCCTCTACCGCCGCAACGTCAGTACTGAAGGCCCTGAGCTCCTGCTTGTCGTTCCTCGCCATCTACGGCCCGTCATCCTTGAACAACTTCACGACGCACCGACGGCGGGACATCTCGGAGTTTCGCGCACATGCGACCGCGTGCGACGTCGGTTCTTCTGGCCTGGACTATATCGCTCCGTGCGTCGTTATGTTGCTACTTGCGACCTATGCCAACGCCGGAAAAGGCCTCCTTTGCCGCCTGCTGGATTTCTCCAACCAATTGAAGTTCCCTCTGAACCATTCTATCGCATCGGCCTTGACCTGCTTAGCCCTTTTCCGACGACGACTCTGGGAAATCTGTGGATCGCCGTCGCTACAGATTATGCGACACGTTACGCCATCACGAAGGCCATGCCAACTAGTTGCGCCACTGATGTCGCGGATTTTCTTCTTCACGACGTCATCCTCCTCCATGGAGCACCCCGACAGCTGCTCACGGACCGCGGCCGCGCTTTCTTTTCCAGAGTTGTCGACGACCTCCTTCGATCTTGTGCCACAGAGCACAAGCTGTCTACTGCCTACCACCAACAAACTAATGGTCTTACTGAACGTCTTAACCGCACACTCACAGATATGCTTTCGATGTACGTCTCTCAAGGTCATAGAGACTGGGACGCCACGTTAGCCTATGTGACTATTGCATATAATTCCTCTCGACATGACATCACGGGATTTTCACCTTTTTATCTTTTGTATGGTCGCCACTCCATATTGCCGTTTGACACCGTCTTGCCTTCCGCGCCATGTACTGCCATGTACGCTCCCGAGGCCATTTAACGGGCTCACATGGCTCGTCAAGTCGCCCGATCTCGTTTCGCGATGTCGCAGGATATGCAAAAAGCCCGCTATGACCAACGGCATCGTAATATGAAGTTTGCCCCAGGTGAGTGGGTGCTCCTTTGGTCACCATGTCGCCGTGTAGGGCTCTGCGAGAAACTCCTGTCCCGCTCCTCAGGACCCTACCAAGTCTTACGTCAAGTTAGCGACGTGAATTACGAGATTGCGCCGTTGCACTTCGATTCGTCCAGTCCGCCACCTGTTGACATTGTGCATGTTTCTTGGATGAAGCCCTACTTCTCTCGCACTTCATCGCCGGACCTGCGCCGAGACGGCGTCTACAATCCTCCATGAGGCCTTTGCATCTTGTTCTAGAGAGTGTTGACTCAACGAGAAAGGTGTCCATCCGTCCCTCTGTCATGTAACAAAATAAAAGGCAATCAATGTGTATAAAACAAAGTAAGTTTTCTGGAGGTTGCTCGGTTTAAACCCAGGCTCTGAAACTCAATGTATGCACTCTCTTAGTGCCATTTCACAACGGCATTCGTTGTTTCAGTACACTAAGCAACACTCCTTGTACGATGATTCTTGATCACTCCGAGTTCCCATCATCCCCTGAATTTCTGTCGGGTTTGGTTTTACATAATATGTTATCGCTTACAATATATCACTTGACTATTTAATAGCACAAATTATATTTAGTACTTATCAAAGCAGATATCATTTCTAAAACCATTACGCAACCATATTCCATATTTTTCGCATTTGTTCCACCTACAATGCAAGTAAACAGAGTCCAGGCTCTATTTAATTGTGTAGAACGTGGAAGTCTACAGACTGAGTCCGAGTACAAACTTTTCAAGCCTTTTATAATGCTCCCGCCAGAGAGGCCGGTTAATCGATTAATCGACGAAAAACCTCTGATCGATAGGGATTCCTTCTATAATGGTTGAGGGGGTGCATGATTCATCATTACTCGATTAAGAAGATTAATTTCTAGATCCGACTTAGGGGGGGGGGGGTTGGAGGGAGAGGCTGCGTACTTTGGCAGGCCGTACGTGGCCGCCTGCGTTCGCGCGCTGTATCTCGTTAAGGATTAGCAGGCGGCTCATACCTTTGTATGTGTTGTGTTCTCATCGCAAAATTTGCGTTGAAGCCTTAGACATCACGAAGGTCGCTTCGCTAGCGGCAGCGGCCGCGTTTCCTTACGCCAGTGTTTTGTTGAGTTGCTCTGCACGTCACATGCCAAATGAGTGAGCTGCTAGCCTTACTTCTTATAACATTCCAATTTGTTGCAATCGCATTCATTGCTTCGGCCTTGCGGCGAAGCTGCGACTTTTTTATTTAAAAGAAAACATATAATAAGTTTTGGGCTTTTACACCCAAAAACCACGATACGATTGCGAGAGACTCCGTAGTGGAAGGGCTCCGGAAATTTCGACCATGCACCTGGGCTTCTTTAACGTGCACATGGGCCTCTAGCATTCTGCCTCCATCGAAATGCGGTCGCCGTGGCCGGCATTCGATCCCGCGACCTTCCGGGCAGCTGTCAAACACCATAACCGTCAGAACACCGAGGCGGGTTCGAAAGAAAACAAACATGGTAAAACTAAAGCTAGGAAAGAAATATTGGTAAACGAATGGAATGTAAATAGCCTTCGCCCAATATTCGATGTCAAAAATCTAATAAGCATAGAGACAAACATGAGCGCGCCGCACTGCGTTATTTCTGCATTGACGACAACTGTTAGACGATCGTTTTGACAGCCGTAGGAGCGGCGCGTTGGCGTTGTGTGCAACAGGGAAGCTGATTAGCGAGCGCTCTGTATTTCGACACAAGGGATAGTTCAGCGATGTTCAGCGAAGGTCGCTAAACAGGATAGTTCAGCCAAGGTTGCTTCGTTCGGAATGAATGCGCGTAGTCGAGCTTGTGGAGATAAGAGCGCAGGGATCGGCAATACTATTGGAAGGATGCGCAACTGCCGGCGAGATAGGTGCACTAATCCGCGCACGTATAATTGTAGTGCGACGAGACATCGTCGTATACGCAATCAACAAGGCGTAACAGTACACAGGATGCAGCCTGAAAGAAGAGAGGTAGACATTAGGCGAGCGCAGGATGGATGAAGTTCGAGGCAGGCAGATGGTTAGCATAGGAGGAGTGAGATTAGAACGACAGAAAGTGGGCCTGGTTGGTACGATTCACGATAAAAGATAGGCGATAAAAAAAGATAGGACAAAAGAAGATAGGTAACACGGGCTCGTGCTGTGTTGTCTTGATCTCGTTTTTTCTGTCTGGGTCTGCACACACCAACCTTCTTTTATTAGGAATGAGATCAGCTGAGAAAGGAGCACGGGCGTTGCTTAAACCGGCGTTCTTCCACCGTAATTAAACCGAGGACTCTGCCATGGTGCAGATTACCCATGACGCGAAACCAAGGTGTTAGATTCATTTTTGCCACTGGATGCAGGGAAGGGATTAGGACATTCAAAGCAGATGGATGAACAAAGAACGCCGACTCTGGAAGGTCGGATTGCATATCGATAGGCATTGTATGAACTCTAGTGGTATTGGTAATGCATGCGATATACGGTATAGCAGCGGTAATAACGAAATATGCAAAACTGAGTTTAACACGTTCGTTTGAACGCGGGAATTTACCCCAAGGGGCGACAGGTGCAAATCATCTTAAGTATGGTTGTATAAGTGCTTCATCCTGGAGCAGCAATGTCTCATAATTAAAGGTTTGAATGTCCCTTATTATTCAGTGAGGTAATACCGGCGCAACGCGGGCGTGTTGATGACGTAAACGCGGGTTCGCCTGTTAAGCTACGCGCGACGAGGCAATGGGATGCTAACGAGGCTTAGAGAAATGCCTCGAGCGAGAGTACCACTGATGTGGCGAATATAATCGCGGTAATTAGCAAAATAAAGATAAAGTACCGTCCTCTCGTTTCCATAAGCGAACAGAAAGAAAGAAGACGAAAGTGGCTCGTTATACTTTGGGACTAACGGTGCCGGCGGACGAATAGATGCGGGATTTTCGCAAAAACCGTGTACGCGGGTACATTACGACAAAGTGTACAGATCGCAATGCGGTTCACGGCGAATGAAGACCGCCGTCCCTTGCCCGTCATTGTACAAATGAGCCGTCGGCGTGATTAACACCATGCGGAGGAGGACGCATCAAGCGAACGACGTAGTTCACGTGAGGTAAAAATGCTGCATTGCTGACTAATGTAGTCATACCTTTCACACGTTTAGCTCTAGTATTTTAGGGGCGAAGCTCCTTAAGGCGGCACCCGTTCGTCCCTCGTAGTCGTCGTGGTCGTAGTAGTGAGTAACAAGTCTTACGCTTTGACCTCCAAGGTGGTGCCGGCGGGAGATTTCTCCTGTGCGTTGTTGAACAATAAAAAATTCGCAGCGTGCGCGTTAACTAAAAGCCGAATTCTTCTGTCTCTCATTCCCCATTAGCAGCCATTGGCATGTTCCAGTAGGAAACGTTAGTAGAAGTAGAAGTGTGAGTGTTAGCTAAAAGCCGACTTCTTCTGTCTCTCATTGCCATTAGCAGCCATTGTTTACCTCCAAGGTAGTGCCTGGTGAGATTTCTCCTGTGCGTGATTAAACAATAAAAATTTTGTTCAAAACGCCGTTGATTGATGAAATAAACCAACGAAAGACGCCAGATGTTTTGTAAAAGCAGAACGAAAGAACGCCAGATGTTTTTAGGGGCGAAGCTCCTTAAGGCGGCACCCGTTCGTCCCTCGTAGTCGTCGTGATCGTAGTAGTGAGTAACAAGTCTTACGCTTTGACCTCCAAGGTGGTGCCGGTGGGAGATTTCTCCTGTGCGTTGTTGAACAATAAAAAATTCGCAGCGTGCGCGTTAACTAAAAGCCGAATTCTTCTGTCTCTCATTCCCCATTAGCAGCCATTGGCATGTTCCAGTAGGAAACGTTAGTAGAAGTAGAAGTGTAAGTGTTAGCTAAAAGCCGACGTCTTCTGTCTCTCATTGCCATTAGCAGCCATTGTTTACCTCCAAGGTAGTGCCTGGTGAGATTTCTCCTGTGCGTGATTAAACAATAAAAATTTTGTTCAAAACGCCGTTGATTGATGAAATACACCAACGAAAGACGCCAGATGTTTTGTAAAAGCAGAACGAAAGAACGCCAGATGTTTTTTCTTAAAGTGTAGTAGTAGTAGTTGTATTTAGCCGCCTCGCCCGATCGTCAACGGGCGAGGTGGACCGGCAACGGCGCGAGGACCCTGCCGTAAGAGAGTTAAATCACACTAAAAGACATACTTTGCGGGCGATACACTCTAGTGAGCTTTCAACTTTTCGTCTTAATGTACATGATAAAGAAATTATTTCTACGAAAAACGCAAGGCACACCTTGAGCAATATGTTTGGTTTTGGGACGCTAAATGGAACCATGAGGCGATGCGAAGCCGGAGCACTTGCACGATCGCGTTCCGTTGGCTTTCGTTGGGCATGCTACCGACCTCGCGTCGTGGAACGCGCGTCCTGTCTTCCCTCTAGCCTTGCCTTTAATTCGCACAGGGCGAGCGGGGAATGCGGTCGCTCTTGGCGCTCTTTCGCTCGGGAGCGGACTTCTTCCTTGCATTTCACTGATCACAAGTGATAATGAAGGGACCACGTAAACCAACAGTACAATAAAAGTTTGATGTTTAATATACACACGATGTTTCACACTCTTTATATTATGTACTGGGCGCATTTCACGGAAGAGTTTCACGGTTTACAGATGATTCCCTCCGTAGCTTCGCCCCACTCATCATCATTCACCCCGTGGATATGCTGTGATTTTTTTTATTTTTCAAAGAGTATTCTTGCCAGGGCACGTCGAAGAACTCTGCTGCTCTACATTATTTGGTGAAGCTTTTTTTTCGTTTCCACTTGCATGGTAAAGCTTGCGCACACCTGATACTTCAGTGCATAATTCTTAACATTGTTTTCTTTTATTGCGATAGCAATTATATGGACAGCCTCGGCTAGTGTTTGCCGTCGCCATCGCCGCCGTCATGCTGATTATATATATATATATATATATATATATATATATATATATATATATATATATATATATATATATATATAAACGTCCCAAAGAAAAATAATTCCGAAAAAAATCTTCCAAAGTGTGGAATCGAACCAGCGACCTGTCAGTCCGCAGCACGTGGTGCTGACCACTACGCGACCAAAGGCAGATCCTTCAGGTAGCTAACGGCGAGCGTTATATAGTACACACCCTTTACCGCAGTACTCAGAGACGGCAGGCGCTTATAAGCGTTTTTTCATTACCAACGAGATGGCGCGAGGAGCGCGACGGGCGCACGTAAAGGTGTCGGCCAGCCAACATTCGAGATAGATGCGAGTAAAGAAATAAAAAGAAATCTTTGGTTCGAGTAGGAATCGCGCCCAGGACTTCCGTGTGGTAAACAGGTGTTCTATCACAGAGACACGCCCACACTCGAAATAGCATCGAAAAAAAAAACACCATACGTATGTTATGTAGTGAGATCAGTGCCATTAACGCATGCAACATTGCGTGGCAGAAGCGCAGAATCACACCAGGGGTTAAAACATGTGAATTGCGCAACGAGTGATTGGTTTAGAGGCCCACCAATTACAAGGCATAGAGGCATAATTAATTATCATTATCAACAACAGCATCAACAACCTGTGCAGCTGTGGAGGTGCGCGTGTTGCCTTACGGACGTATAGCGGGTACCTCGCCAACTCGCAAAAGGAAGAATTATGTCGCTGTGGGCACTTCGCAACTGAACTTGCAGTAGACATTCGAGGATAGTTTGAAAGAGCCAATTTACAGGCGCACAGACGTTCCTTTCCTTGTGGCACAGTTTAGGTGTCCACCGAGATGCGAAGCTAGGTTAGCGATTGAGAAGGCGATGGGAACACGGTCCTATTACGCTATCGCGTTCTATGCTCTTAAAGGCGAAGCTCAAACGTCCTCCAAGTTTTTGAAATCGGCGCATAAGCTTTCTTTTTGATTTTCAACCGCTTGTACAAAAAATGTCTCTTCGATAAGAATCATCGTTTGCTTTCGTGTAAAAAAACTGAACGCGCATGCGCATCTGCGTGTGTGTGTGTGTGTGTGTGTGTGTGTGTGTGTGTGTGTGTGTGTGTGTGTGTGTGTGTGTGTGTGTGTGTGTGTGTGTGTGTGTGTGTGTGTGTGAAATAAGGGCACACGTGTACAAACGTAGGTGTCGTACGCGTGTGTGTGTATGTGCATGTGTGTATGTGAGTGTGTTTAGAATACAAATTAATGAAGGAAGGGAAAGAAACAGTAAAGCCACCCCTCTTCGTTTCTTAAGTAAGATAAACGCTTTGTCAAAGTCAACCTCTAATGAAAATTTTTCCGTTTCTTCGTGAGGTCCCGCGCACGTGTCATTTCCTTTCTGATGAAAAGATAGGCCCGACATGAAGTAACCGCGAATTTTATATCAGAAAAAAAGTAATCATTGTAAGAATGTATGCGGCCAATGTATCAATTTTTTTTATTAGTATTAAGTCTCGAGAACGCGTGCCTGGTTGTACAATAAAGTTTAATTATCTATCAATCTCTCTGTCATCGTCATCGAGACCTTCTCTGATAAATTAGAAATCGAGTAATGACAAAAAGCTTTTGCGTGTAATACGTTTCATGTATTTTTTTCATAAAGCGACCGTCATTTTGTCAGATTAAAAAGCGGCACGTGCGCCAATACCAAAAAGAACAAAGAAAGAAGATTGAAAAGAGCTAATTTAAAAAAACAAGTAGAAAGAAAAAAGAAGCGAAGTGTGCGGGTTTTTGTAACGTGTCTTACATGAGCTTCGATATACTTCCATAATTTTTCAGCGCAATGACGCTGTGCTCTTTAACACTGTCTTAGCGTACCAGTAATAGCGACTGCATTGCGATGCATCAACTAAGTGCAAAAGGGCCCGTTTATAAATTTTTACGCCTTGTAGATACTTTCCTGATTTCCTGGCGCATTGGCTTCAATATCAATTATGCGTATCTCGAAACACTAGAGCTGTCGTTTGTAATTTTACTTGCACTGTAGATTGAATTTTTGACCGTTGATCAAAATAATGAGTGAACCCTTAGTTGATGTTGCAGCCTGTGAGCAAGCGGGAAAATTGAGGCTGAAAATGTAAAGACGCCACACTATCTTTGCTGTGATATCCAATGGGCTGATATAATTTTCACCCTAACACACCTGTACATATAATCAACATGCTACGTTGTGCATAATTGCGTTCAGCAGGACATTGCCTTGTTCTCGCGTTTCCCCTTCACAAGTATAGGGTGGCTTGTGAAGGGTGGCTTGTAACTCCCATGGTTAATGACGAATACTGAGGAAGCCATAGCACAGCACAAGCTCTCTAATATGTCTGCGACCGCCTTCGCCTTCGTTTTCAGGCGCCCTGTTGCTATTTATCGTGAACCAATGTCAAGCTTGGCCAGTATTCTACGCTCTTCGTCGCCTATGCTTAGAAGAAAGATGTAATCATGCCTCATCATCATCATCATCATCATGAACGTCGTATCTCAAAGAAATAAAGGATTAAGACAAGCCGCACCTGCCAGAATATGCAAGAACGTCGCAGTTGCAGCATCTTCGTGGAAAAGAGAGCTGCATCACCCGACTGGAAGCGAACGCGAATGACAGGTCCAGATGAGGAGTACGTTTAACCTGAAAACATGAGTGTGTTGCGGACAGCGTTACAATCTCGAAAGCCCCCTATTTGTTTCGTGCAGTTCATGTTTCCCGTGAACAGAGATAAGAGTACAATAATTGTAAGGCCTAAGGGCAGACTTTCGAAAATAAAAAAAAGAATGCGTGGGGCCTGCAAAATGTTTTCTCAACTCGTCGATTATTCCCAATACGTCAGTTGCCGAAAGGAGCTTTCCTGTTTTATGAAGTTTTGATTTCGTTTTGTCCGGCTTTACAAAATATGGTGTGTGACGTTCTGGTCGCGGCAAGTGCTACAGATGAAAAGATGCTCTGTCAAAGGATGCGAAAACACACGAAATATGATAACGTGCTGAACCAGGTTGAACTTAGACGTTAACAAAACACGCATCTTTTTGTCGTGAGGCTGAGCTAGACGGGTGGAATAATGAAGAAGAAAAAAGAAGAAAGCCGAGAACTTTGACGTCTTACTTTTTTCTGAGCTTCTCAGTTGAAAGATGTCGAAGGCAGATTTTTTTAAAATGCGAAGCATTTCTTAGCGAACTTCTGCGACTTTGAGCGTATCTATCTATCTATCTATCTAGCCGCCTACGACTTTGTGCTCTCCTGGCCGTTTTGTTAATCGGATGTATACCAAAATTGGTGTGTCATAACATGGCCTTATTACGAATATAAATGACAGGTCATGTCATGAAAATCATGACACGCATGTCATGAACAGCATGATTTACATTCCACGGCCTTAGGCTCTTGCGGCCGTTCCGTTAATTTCATATACACTAAAATTGGTACGGCGTGACAAGAATTCATGACGAACATAATGACAGGTCCTAACATGCAAATCATGACGCGCATGTAACGGGCAGCATGATTTACATGACATGGTCTCTGGGCGCTCGCGGCCGTTTAAATGAAGGGATATATACGAAAACTGGTATGACGAGACATTTCTGTATGACGAACATAACTGACACGTGGTAACATGAAAATCATGACATGCATGTCATGTACGAGATGATTTACATGCCACGCTCATGGCGCACTCGCGGTCGTTTCGCTAGAGTGATATACACCGAAATTGGTATTGTGCGATGTGACTGTATGAAGAACATGAATAACAGGTGGTAGCATGAAAATCATGACATCTATGACATGTGTGTCATGATTTACATGCCATGCTCATGGTGCATTCGCGGCCGTTTCGCTTGCATGATATGCACCAAAATTGGCGTTGCGCGACACGAGCGTATGGCGAACGTAAGTGAGAGGTGGTAACATGAAAATCATGACATGCAAGTCATGTACGACCTGATTTACATGCCACGCTCATGGTGCGCTAGCGGCCGTTTCAGTAGATTGATATACACTGAAATTGGTATTGTGCGAAGTGACTGTATGAAGAACATCAATACCAGTTGGTAAGATGAAAACCATGACATGCATGTCATGTATGTCATGATTTACATGCCACGCTCATGATGCATTCGCGGCCGCTTCGCTAGCTTGATGTACACCAAAATTGGTATTGCGCGCAGCGACTGTATGACGAACGTAAATGAGGCGTGGTAACATGAAAATCATGACATGCATGACATGTACGACATGATTTACATGCCATGCTCATGGCGCACTCATGGCCGTTTCGCTAGCTTGATTTACACCAAAATTGGTATTGCGCGACGCGACTGCATGACGAACGTAAATGAGAGGTGGTAGCATGGAAATCATGACATGCAGGTCATGTACGATATGATTTGCAAGCCACACTCATGATACATTCGCGGCCGCTTTCCTAGCTTGACATATACCAAAATTGGTATTGCGCGACGCGACTGTCTGAAGAACATGAATAGCAGGTGGTAACATGAAAACCATGACATGCATGTCATGTATGTCATGATTTACCTGCCACGCTCATGGTGCATTCGCGGCCGTTTCGCTAGCTTGATATGCACCAAAATTGGTATTGCGCGAAGCGACTGTATGACGAACGTAAATGAAAGGTGTTAACATGAAAATCATGACATGCATGACATGTGCGCCACGAACATGTACGCCATGATTTACATGCCATGCTCATGGCGCACTCGTGGCCGTTTCGCTAGATTGATATGCACCAAAATTGGTATTGCGGGATGTGACTGTATGAAGAGCATGAATAACAGGTGGTAACATTAAAACCATGACATGCATGTCATGTATGTAATGATTTGCATGCCACGCTCATGGTGCATTCGCGGCCATTTTGCTAGCTTGATATACACCAAAACTGGTATTGCGCGATGTGACTGTATGATGAACATTAGTGACAGGTGGTAACATGAAAAACCATGATATGCATGTCATGTATGGCATGATTTACATGCTATCTCATGGTGCACTCGCGGCCATTTCGCTCGCGTTTCATTGGCATGGTGTATACTAGATTGTGCATGCATGCGTGTATGGCAAACGTGCGGTATATGGTGGACTAGGTGCCATGGCATGAATGATTTCATTTGGCTCAAAGACAAACAAGGCGATGTATGCAGCTCTTTGCTGGCTGCTTCGCATTACATCGATTCCCACAGTGCGTGGGATCTGCCGAATTTTTTCTTCGTACTAGGCTCCTGACCCTGACGCTCGTATATTGCCAGAATTGTGAACACTATGTACTGAGTACTTGCGCTAGCATTGAAGCGTTGCTGCGGACACACATACACTAAAGGAAAAAGAATATAATCGTCGATATAGGTGGTAAATGCGACAGAAGTGCGTAAAAAAGGAACGCGAAATTGTTGGCTCGGGTCAAGCAAATGTGTGCACTTACGGCTTGTATACACGGTTATGTTAACAATAAATGGGGCAAAATGAGCTCTGATCGGGGACACCAAATACTGCGACGGCAAGTCTGTAAGATTATATTCACAGTTGCGACAGGCGTTCAGGTTTCACCACGCAAAAAAAAGCAAGCAGTCTTACAGACTTCTTTTAATTGGTGGCAGTATGGGCAGACTTTCATGCTTCGGCGCGTTTAAGCACCTCGTCCTCATTAGCAATTTATATAAGCCTGCTGGAGCACATGGTGTCGACAGTTTCACCTCGTTACCCTGTGCCCTGAAGAACGCTGACAGCCATAGAATGTCGCGTAATTAGCAACGTAAGCAATTTGCAGAGCACGCAGACGCGGGTTATAAGGTACTGATAATTAGGTCATTTAGTGAACGGCGCACGGTGAAGTAAGTATATCGATTAAACGAGAAAGCGCGCAGCCTAATATGGACAGGGGCGGGTACGTAAACAGTAGTGTTGTTTAATATTGAAGTAAGAAAAACCCGGAATATCTGCTTTGGTAGTTGGCTAGCACGCCCTGTAGAAACCTATAGCAATCTCGCATAGACTCCCACGAGTGCCGGATGTACAGGTGGCGCTACTATGCCTGCGCATGCGCAGATGTTTATGTGTCTACTTTCTTTTCCGCTGCAGTGTGCCCTTTCAGTTGATAGTCAGCATTTGTGTTGTCTTCTTCTCTGCTTTTGTGCGCCAGCGTTTCTAGATAAATGACAGCTGTATTTTGTGAGCTACGAGAGAACATACGCGCAAGCACATAGTGAGATCTACGTGACATGCATTACAAAGATAATGACCGAGGTAAGAAACAAGGTTCAGGAAGGCATGGGCGATTTGAACTGAGAATACTTTGGCGTGCACATGAAAAAAATACCCGACTGATGCCAAAGGTCGAAGACCTGCGTAAGACTCGTCCCTGCAGTCTTCATAAAATGATGGGGGAGAATGCGCCAGTGTGCTTGACATATCATCTTGTAATCCTCGCCTAATAAAATCTTTAATTCTCTCCGCGCGACACGATACAACATTGTAAGTTCGTTTTCAATTCAAGCGATGATATGGGGCCCCCAATGAATACCGTTTCCTCCGTTTGATCTGCAATCGAAACAAGGCTACACTGTAAGCAGTTTCCATGCCAAGGTGTGTATTACGGCATAATTGGAGCTTAAAGTGTGATATTAGTCGCTGGGACATGGCTTGGATGTTGAGTGTGGGGTAACTGAGATATTTATTACCCTGTCAAACTCCGCAAATTAAAGGAGGGTTATCGGTAAGGAACTACACGGTGGGAATCTTAATGAGAAATCGTGCTCGGCGTTTGCGCACGCAGCGCATTACACCAAGCGTCATTTTCTTCACCCATCTGTTTGGATGGCGCCAATGTTACGAATCAGTGATTTGTAAAATTAGCAGTTAAGACATTCCCCGACCTCTTCCGGTGTCGTTACCAAGAGTGAGCATCTTCGCGAAATTTGTGCAGTGTCGTCGAATAACGTATGATATTGAAGGTGGGGGTGCCTAGAGTTGAGATCGATTTGTATTAATCGCGCATAACTATAGAGTTCCGATATTTTGTACGGTCAAGTGAGGAGCAAAGAAAAATAAGGCCGTGTTCTTTTGCTATGTAGAACTTTGTTTGTCAGCACGTACAGACAAAGATTATTCCGAGTGTTCCCATACATTGAGCTTAAATTGTCTTATGTATACTTTTTCAGGATAACAGGTGCCGAAAGACTAGCCGGTGTAGATTACAAGTTTAATTGGCCAGTACATGGTCGATCAGACACTGCCACATTACACAAAGGTGGCCCCACTAGTGAAATTCAAGTTGTTGGCTGTCAAAAACATGGAGCGAGTAAGGCAAAGGACAAGTTTAAGAAGGCCTACTTTTACTTATTATGAAGCAGAACCAGCAAGGCTAAGACAAGCGCGGTAAAATACGGAAGTTACCAGTGTGCGTGTCAATGTTGACGCAGGTGGATCTCAACCCATATATATGCCCAAACTCAGAAAAAATGACAAAACAAATATTTTTTTTTCGCAAAAAGTGTACTTCTACCCTCAAAAGAAAGCACAAGTTCCTTATTTACTGCCAGGTAAACGCAACACTGCTTTTCAAGCCGTGCTATACATATAAGACATATAGGACATTAGGGGCGTGGTAAGCCTTGAAACATTTCACGTGCCCACCGACATTGCACTTCTTCCTCTCCATGACGTATTTCGTACAAAGCACGCGTTTGCCCGGAGGAAGCGGTTGGCACGCGGCAGCATGAAAAGCAAGCAATGTCTAGGCTTGCACACGTTGAGAATGAGGCCTGACTGGTGTGCTGTAGGTGGCGCTAGTCATCAGCTAAAGAAATAGCGACGTTAGAGAGCATCAAAGAAGCGCCCTATATGTAGGACACTGTGCATATATGGGTTAAGGCAGCCCTAAACCATCCCTCGACATGGATAAAAAAAAAGGACATATTTCGCAGACGAACGAGCCGTGCGAACAAGCTTGTCCATCCTCATTGAGCCTTGTTCTTAGAATACTTTAAAATTGTTTTACCAGAATACCACACACCTGTTTCTGCATTCATAGATGCAAACTTAAATTTTGTGTGTATGGCTAGCTTGAGGTGGCCCACTAAAAGGTGCTCTTGGTCGGAAGGAAAAAAGAAAAAAAAAAGTGTGAGCTAGTAACGAATGCACATGAAGTGAACACAGGGCAGAAAAGGAAAAAGAAATGATGAAATAGGACGAACATGATCCAATAGTGTGGAGCAAGCGACAGATGACGCAAAAGGAGCCAGAAACGAAATAAAAGTAAAAGGTGAGCGCAGCATGATGATGCGAAGATAAAAAAAGCGTACTGTAGAAGAACATAAGGAGAACTGGGTTTGGAAGGTACCGCACACGAGCAAACCGAAGGCATACGCTCCTTTTTCTTATACCTGTTCATCGTCGTGTATTTTGATCATTGCGTTAGTAGTGCTCCCTTGAATGCACCTTTAATTAGTCTGTGACGCAAGCGCGAACTTGAGGCCGATAGCCTTTAACAAGCTACCTCTGAGCCCCACGTGGCAGCCTCCGCGCATCTAATGGCGCGCACCAAGAACACTTGCGAGGTCACCTGCTAATGAGCTGGTGAGCATTAAGAAAGGCTTAAACTGTCGTCCTCTAATTGAAATACCGGTCACCATGGCTTCAAGTACGTAGAATACTTGGTGTGTATTTCAAAGCGGCGCAGCCCTATTTTTCATAGAAAATGTGTATACCGGCGAATGCTGTCCCTTGCTTTCGTGCTATGAGAGTGAAAGAGAGAAGAAAAAGCAAATTGCGTGGAGCCCTAAAGATGCGCGTTGACATGGTTCTTCCTTCTCGACATGGTACGTCAAGTATATCACAATCGTTCCATGCATGCCCTTAGCAAAGAGGCAGCCTTCAATCAATCTTCTTGTCACTGCAGGGCCTGGATCGGAATAATTCGGCCCTCTTTCTTTGCTTTTCCTGGCTGCAGTAAATCCGGGCATGCGTCGTGCTTTTCAACCTGGACTATACTAACCCAGATAATACAACACGCTGCCTTCTCTGTATGTCTCTCTCATGCAGTATACGAGTCCGTTCCCAGATGCATGCCTTCCCCCTAGATTGGGCTTCAGGATCATCTTAGGCTATCTAACCTGAACATATTACTAATCTTACGAGATACTAATCTCGCGAGAAAAGGATACGTCATTTGTGTTTACCTTCAACACCTGATATTCGTGTAGAAGGTTGCCGCAAACCGAAAGAAGCTCAAAACAGCTTTGTATATGTCGCGAGCGCAACCAGCTTCATGTTTACGCAGCACGGATTGAAACGGTTCTGTAAACGAGTTGTTTCGCGATGTTGCTCTGATAGATTTGGGGAGCTGTTTTGGTAGCCGAACAAAGCGGAGCTTCGAAACTAGGGCAATCCGTTGTTTCCACTGAATAATAGGTGTAATGCGATTAGGGAAACTCGGAGCATCCTATACAGCGAACGAAGTTAAGCGTGTCATCGAAATTGCGGACAGCGTTCAGTGGAAATTCCACTACGCGTGTTTCACGGTGCGGTAAACAGGTTACACACTGAAAACGAGAATCACTAGTTCATGCCTCACTCACGTTCTCGCTAAGCGGTACGCCACGAATTAGGCTTACGAGAAAGTAAAAGTACTCACACAAATTATGCTTCATTCGTTACCGTGTTGTTTTCTAGTAATGTTTGCAGTGAAATACATTATCATCGAGGACGCTGCAGGAGCACTGAATGTGTAATGAAACTCGATGCGCAGTTAGACAGGAAATGCTTCGGGCCTTTTTGTCGACGGCTACCCCTAGTTGTTTTGGAAAATCCCGAACTTTCTGCACACGCTATCCTGAAACGAGATATAAGCGTCTGAACTTTGTGTGCTCTTTCTGCTTCGTGTAGTCTAAGCCTACACTCCGTTTATTTGTGAGGATTAGAGTGGGAGACAGAAAGCAAGAGATTAAAGACTGGGAGGTTCAGCAGGTTAGTGGTTCAGTTGGCTGTTTTGCGCGGGCGGAATGGAGTAAGGGCAGAAAATATTCGGAGAAATTAAAGAACAAAAAGGCATATGTAAAAGAAAAATTTTCTAGCGCATTTAGAACAGTTCGGTATCTGCTGAGGGTGTGCAGAACCTGGAGTTTAGGGAAAACACGCACATCACTGGATATGATGATTATTTGTCTTTTTGTCCTTTTGTTGCAACCAAAATAAATAATCGGATCTCTAAAAATACACGGGTGCTTCGTTAATAGTTATGACTTGCAAGCGCTTTATATTACTTTGACGTTGTACTTGGTGTTCGATGTAACAGTATGCTAACATATTGGAACTGTGTTGATGTGCGTAGGTGAGAAAAAGAACAGCGCTCTACCGGACCATCGGTGAAAGTGGTGCGTCGGGACCACAAAAAGCCGCTGCTTGGATATGAATCCTGCTAGCTTTGAACACATGTGCTACTTTCTTGGGTTTTTTTTTTGTTTTTTTTGTTTAGGACCCGGACATTCAAACCGGAAACCCAATGTTGTTACTTAATTCCGTGCCTCAAAGGCATATCACCCGTCGTGTGTCACCAAAATTCAAGAAGGGCGTTAACGGACTTCACGTGGCCCGTACAGCTAGAAATAAGAAATTCGTTATAGGCGAAATTCCCTTTCGTTACATAGGTAGCACCCTTCTACCTAACGATAGTTTGCCATGACACAATGCTTCGAGGTGAGAATAAGAAGCCCGACGAGGGCTTCAAAATTTAATGAAACCGCCTCTGGTGCCGTTTTCAACGTGGCTGCCCGTCGCCATTTTGACGCATAATGCATCGAGCTCTTCTTCATCTGTATATATGCGGATCGGATTGCTTCAAATACACGTAGAAAAGAAACTCAAGACACTTCCTGCACTGGTGCGCGCATAACCACGCAGCCACTTCTATAGCTAGACATCAATCCCATACGTGAAGGCTATAGATGCGTCAGCAGATAGAGATGCGACGCGCCGATCCGTGCATATTGGTCGAGAAGCGCCTGAGATCCGCATCCATGCGTATCGTGCTCGATGCCCCTTTGTCGTCTTTCCTCCATTTTCAGAGCCCTCTCGAGTGGCACACGTTTCTGGCAAGAATGGGTGACATGCAAATGAAGATGCCACTGGCGTTCTCGCTAGCTCAGATTGCAGCTTCAAATGCTTCCGTGTTCAAGTGTCCCTGAAAAGCAGCGGACGCGAAGGAAAGGCTAAATGGGAGGAGAACGGAGCACAATGAGTAATAATATTAGCTGGGGTTTTACGTGCCGAATTCAAGATATGATTATGAGGCAAGCCGTTGTGGAAAGCTTCGGATATTTCGACAATCTGGTGTTTAACGTGCACTGACATCGCGCAGCACACGGGCCTCTAGCCTTTCGCCTCCACCGACATGCGACCACCGACCACCGCGACCGGGCTCGAACTCGTGACCTTCGGGTCAGCAGCTGAGCACCGTAACCACTGTACTAAAGCCCCTCCATGGCATGGAGGGGCTTTACACTGTACCACCGAGGCGGACAGCAAAATGAGTAAGCAAAGGGGAATGCGCTCTGCAGTAATATACAGATTTGGTCACTATAAATGGTGACGATTTGAGGATGCAGTGGTACGCACACTGCGCTCCAGTTCAAATGAAGTCGGTGTAGGTGAACACCCCAGTTACGGTCCTTCATTTGCGCGGTGTCAGGTCGGAAAGAATTGTTATAGGTGGGCATGTTAATTACACTACCTCATTTAGTATTATGGCGGTGCCAAATGCCATTCTACTGCGGTGTTAGGGGCAGTAAAGCTTTTGGAACACGTAGGCAGACAGAACAGATGCAGTACTTTTTCTTCGTGGAGGAAGCTCGTGCTAAATGGTTAGGCAGTCACCGAATACAGCAGTGTACAGTTTGTCTGAGCGCGGACATTTTTTTCTGAAATAGCGCTGGTGGCGTTGTTGTTAAAGATTTGTGTTTGTAAGTGCTGCTTTCGATTTGATGGCCCCATTCGCACATTAAACTTCCTGAACGTTGCCCACAAATTATGTAGCTAAAAGAAACGTGTTTGCTTACGCTAGAAATTTTTTGCTTATATCAAGATGCGTAAAATGACAACCACGAAAGAATTGGGATTGGTTTGTTGATGTAGCATACGTCAAATAATACAGTTCAATTATTTTCCCTTAACTTTAGAAGCTGAAATTAACCATGGGCATGGTTCTACTGCGATCGTAACACCTCGTGGATTTCGAATGTATTTCGAGCAAGTACGTTAATATACCATGTTGCAGTAGAGCCATTCCGGAATGTCGCCTTGAGCAGCAATCGCACGTGAGGGCGACGAAGGCATTGTTGAAATTTGTGAAGACAACAGGCTTGCACAAGCGGTGGTACACTAAGTGATCTCGCATACCACGCAAGATTGACTGACTGTGATGTTGTCTACGTGCTCTCTCTCTCTCTCCTTAACGTTGAAAATCCCC
The DNA here is from genome assembly GCF_013339695.2 of Rhipicephalus sanguineus. Taxonomy (NCBI): domain Eukaryota; kingdom Metazoa; phylum Arthropoda; class Arachnida; order Ixodida; family Ixodidae; genus Rhipicephalus; species Rhipicephalus sanguineus. The sequence continues at coordinate 38,580,108 of NC_051179.1, read as the reverse complement.
ATCCTTTCCCCCGTGTATGGTGGCACATCGGTTATTCTGAGCACGTTATCCTCTCTGACTTTCCTTTCTCTCTCCTCTTTTTTTTGTAATAGAGAGAATAGACAGAAAAGAAGTAGAAATGCACAATAGGAAACAATATGATCGCGGTGCGGAGGAAGAATGGCTGCTATTCATGCAGTCAGAAAGATAGAAAATGCTACAACAAAGTGATTAAATACCAGCATCTATCCAACTCGTTTCCGTTGATCAAAACTGTAGCATCGATGTTTCGTGGGGACCCGTCCGTTAATTAGAGTGGTGCTCGAGATTATCAAAAGGAATTTCCATTGTGGTCCATACAGACTACCGTCGCATATGTAGAAGAATGGCAATAACAAGATTCAGCATATTGAGTGGCGGCGACTTCAAAGGGGACAGTGCTCAATTGAAACAGCAGCAATCGGTTTCCTGCGCTCTTCAATATACCTAGCGTTCGTCTAATAACCCGCGCCTACATTATCACGCCTTCCTCTATGGAAAGCCAGTACTTTCCCGAGCCATAAAGCAAAACAAGAGCAATGACTGACTTGTTTTACCGGAACTCGAGTTTTAGTACAGTTTTTTAGCTGCCCAAACGTAAACCTTTACGTACGTACGTAAACCTTTACGTTTGCGCAAACCACTAAGTGGTGGTGATAACTGCATTTAAACTACATTTAATTTAGATAATATTGAATTACGCTGTGGCAAAATCATAAAAGAGGTTTTTAGCGTGTGCAGTATCCCGGTATAAGCGAAGGTGTGTAGCAATACCAGGTTACCGGGCGATGGTGTCGACATCTTCTGACGTTTCGCGCAACCACAATCATGCGCACGTTTGTTTTTGCTTAGTATTCTCGAGAGGAAAAAATGATTAAAAAGGCAACTCATTCGTAATAATGCCGCTGCAAGGCATTTATATTGCGAGTAGAATGCCCGATGTTTCTGCAATAACAATTTTGTGCTCGCCTGGCACACCTTGGCCCCGCTAGATGGCGCCACCTATCCAGCCTGTCAGCGTCTTTAGGCCTCTTACGTTTGTGGATTCGGTATTCTAGGTCGCTCTAGGCTCGGTAATCAGGCTGAAATAAGATGATCGTAAGTGGCGCTCGCGCTTCGGCTTATTTTGACTCGGCGGCTGGAGTCTCCGCGAAGCGGATATCGCGAGTAGCCACGAACGAAGGTGGATTTGCGAGATAGGGCCGTAAACGTAAAGCCTCTCCGGCGAGTACGTTCCGTAAAGGTTCGCGCATGCGCAGATTCCATCCAGTATCCGGTAACACGGTAACGTAAAGAAGTATACGTTACAAGCTAAAACTCCCTTATATTTCTTTTCATACGTTAGTTCTCTTCCACGTCGCCTTTCGTCAGCGACAGAATATTCAGAAAAGCGAGAGCGGGGAACGCTGTTGCCATGCCTACCCATTATACTGACGAAAGAGGGGATAAAGGTCTTAAGATAAAAAGTGGCGATGATATTCTGGAGGACGTTGGAATTCCTTGATCTCGCTACGTCGTCAGAGGCAGGAGCTGCATCTAAAACACCTTACCTGGTCGCACATACTTTGAAGGAGCACTGACACAAAAATTTTGCACCTTGTTTTTTTTGTTGCAATAGATAGCTTATGATCCACCTATCACGGCTGCAAACCTCGTTTGCGCGAGTGCGCGACGGTTATTTATTTAGAGACGTTTTTAGAGCACCCAGTCGCAGTTTCGGTTTCAAAGCACCGAGCTGGGCAGCACTACTTCCGGAGGACGGGTAGCCACAGCTGGCCACGTGAACACGCAAAATTGTGACGTAGTCGACGCGTGAGCGTGAGTGCGGTGGGCGCCGAACCAGGTGAAGTGGCGCCAGCTATGGAGGATTAGAAACAACTAACAAACGCGTAATCTATGTCCTCCGAGCATTCGGAAGCGCCCATCTCGACTCGCTAAGCTTACAGCATCGATTATTTGACTATGGCTCTCAAAAACGGCGCCGAATCGAGACGAATACATTGCTGTCGAAGCTTAAAGACATGAATCTAAAGCAAATGGAAGCATCAGTTCGGAACTTACACGTTACAGAGCGCACGGCGGCCACTTGATAGATTCGAAGTGGACGACAACCGCTTTTGGCAGTGCTGCCATGTTTTTCGGAGGCGCGAATGCCTCGCCGGCGAAGCTTGCCGTGCAAGCTGGACAGCTCTCGCGCGTGCGGTGACGGCCGACGTTCTGCGGCACCGCGCCGTTGCGGCCGGCTTGCCGCTAGCGTGAGCGGGCCATAACATCTGCCGACGGGCACGACGAGCGAACAGCGGAAGAGAACACAACTAGAACACGCCAAGCCGCAGGCACGGAGGAAGAAATGGCAGGTAGCACGGCACAAGCGCAAGGGCACAACCAGCCACCAGCCAACACAAACTCGTGACGTAGGTTTGTTTACACACCCCCCGCGTTGATGTCGGCGTCGCGAAGCGCTCGCATCTCGCGCAGTCGCGCGGCATGCACTTTAAAACTGATTTTAAATATGTTCTAGGCTATATTGGCCCTTGATATTTCGTAGACGTTGTGTACGGCTCCGCATACATCTATTTAACTCATTATCTCGCCTTCGAAATTTTGTGTCAGTGCTCCTTTAATAGAACCTTTGCATATGTATTCCACGTTCGAGTGTTGGGAATGCGCAAAACCAAACGCAATTATCTTAGCACCAAATAAGCGAGTTATATCTTGCCCAGCACTGTGGGGCGATGTTCACGTAATCTTAGAAAGAGGTTCTCATATGCAAAGGTGCGAAAAGTGGGAGGCACGATACAGCTGTTGTGGACTGCGAGAGGAACGTTCTGAACATGGTTGCTCATTTGTACAAGGCATGATAAAAACGATGCCCGTCTGTTATCCTCGCGAAATGAGCCTGCTCTCTGATGTACGAGCAACACTGACGTTGAAAGGAAGGCTAATTATTCGGCCGGAAAAGTGAAAATATCTTGTTATGATCGTCATATGGTTAGAATCCTAGGAACAAAAAGTGCAAAGGCATATTAACCCGCATAGTACAAGACAGGGCGCCACTCCGCGATGTGTTACATGCTTCAACTCACTGGCAGTACATAAGACAACGCGGTCAGTATGAACTGAGCGGGCAGTGTGATAGTGAAAAGATACAACAAAAGTCAAAAGATGTGTACTTTGAGGTCGTGACAGCTGAGAGATTAAATCATGGGAAATTGTTAGCCAGCTTCAGCGGAACTCCAGCTTTGCCAGAAAGCTGGCTGTTTAGGATAGCCAGCTGGATAGTTTACGATAACGTGACAATCTTAGTGCCCTGTATACTCAGGCGATGTGTTACGCTCAACACGAACGCTCCGCAGCCTGGCCCGCACCGGCTTGTAGTGACGCCAGCGCCGCGAAGTTATGGTCGGTATGTTTGCGGCAGCTCACGATAGCTGGAGCTGTCGATAGTGAGCGCACTCTCCTCGCTCGTCAGACACAAACGAAAGGCAAGACAATTCAAGTCAAGCTGCGCTCCAGCTATCGTCAGCCGCCGCAAACACACCGAGAGACACTTCGCGGCGCTGGCGATGCTGTTACAGCGATGTTACAGCGATACTGAAAGTGCTTCAGTAAGTATGATGACCTAGCCAAACGTAATTGATATCTTTAGATGATACCGCTTTTTTGTTATTACGTTCTGTGCAATGCGGAATGCACGAGAAATATGTGCCTGTGCATGCGCGCGGTGTAGCAGGATAGTGCGAATGGGGGTTAGAAATAAAAGAAAAAAGATTAATACCCTACACAAACTATCAACATACAAATAATTATAATACAGCAAAAAAAAATCTGCTTTGTAATTAGGCAACGATGGCGATACCTAAAGCTCGCAGCCTGTTATATCCTGCTGAGCGCCACGTCTCGGTGCAGGAAGCCATGCGTGATCTCAGCTACAGTGCAGAGGGATACAAAGAAAACAGGTGTTTCCCCCGAACAAGAATGAGGCGCATAAGAGATGCAGTAAAAGGCAGCACACCGCCACATCGTGTCTTGCTGCCCACTGCGCTCGGCGGTGAACTAGAGATGGCATATTGCTGCGTTCAGGCGACACCTGGTCACCCCCAAGCGTCCACCGAGCCATGATGTGCGTTGCGTAATATCTAGCTAGCTGAGCCAAGCTATCGCACTTATTAGCTTCCGGTTACTGGTAAAAGTAAAAGAGCGACGACAATTTCAAACACCTTTCTGCACCAATGCAGCGTAGTGTTGTGTAATGTAGAATTATGGGGTTGGATCATTGTGTTTTGTGGAAACATTACCTCGGAAACGTTTCGCTCATACGCTGACGTGCGTGCACGCGCGTGATTTGCGGTTAGATTTGCTGTTTGACTTATACTAATTACTTTTGATATTCTCATGCTTATAAATTCGTTATCCTGTCATATAAGCAAATCCACTATATGCAAGTTCAATAAAGGTAGATGATGAAACAAGAGTGGCTAGTTGAAGAGAAAAAAAAAACTGAATGCACAAAGAGTGTACCGTGCAACAGGAGAACTTGTTCTTATCTGGACGACACATCTTTGTCCTGACAAAGACGAGTCTGCTGGTCAAAACCATGAACAATTGGGTACTACTTCTATTATATTCAATCAATATGAATTTTAATTTCGAAATGCTGGCTTTCAGCTCGAGGCATCTCTTGTACGGCCGCTATTGACCCCTGCATTACAGTCACGTCTATTCTTTGGCGCCTTTTATGCAACCGAACTCATTTTATTGTGTGACCTGATGCTTTGTCAATGCTCCAGTTTGGGTACGTGCCTCCACGGAAAATACAACGGTCTATTCTAATCTGCTACACGACGAATGGGGAATGGCTATAGTTATTCATCGATTACGCACGAGAAAGAAAATGCACGTCTTGTGATATGCCTCCAGTCTCCGTTTCTTCATTATTTTTCTTTCCAAGCAATCTGAAAGAATGAAGAGAGTTCTCGCGAACATTGTCTTATAGAAGAGCCTACCGGCCATTCACGCCTTACTATTAGAGTATATAACACAACCCTACGCTTGCGCAAGACAGCTGCCGCGGATACTATAAGGCGAAAGCCTTATATGCCTCATCGAACGCGACTATTGACCGTTGGTGTCGGCGTCAACACAAGTGATGCAAAAAAATCATCATGTGATGCTCTCTCCATATGACGACATCAACACGTCACAGATAGCCAAAATCTTTGACGTACATATAGCAAAATTTTGCGACGTCATCGTGACGTCACTATGCCGTCACATAACGTGACGTCACATGATGACGTCATCGTGGCTGGGTCAAAGGTGAACCGATCCCGGAGGCACTGCAAAACCACGCGAAGTGCAAAAAGCTTGCAATACCTGTTTGCAAGCTTGCCTCCGATACCGAAGGCAGTGCAAAACCACGTTAGGTGCAGAAAGCTTTCGGGGCAGGGGGAGGGGGATCAGTAGGATCAATTGAGAAGAAAAAAAAATTCGGCAGATCCCACGCACTGTGGGAATCGACGTAATGCGAAGTAGCCAGCAAAGAGCTGCATACATCGTGTTGTTTGTCTTTGAGCCAAATGAAATCATTCATACCATAGCATCTAGTTCACCATATATCGCATGTTTGCCATGCACGGATGCATCCACAATCTGGTATATACCATGGTAACGAAACGTATATTCTGTATATACAGTGCATGACCTGTCATTTATGTCCATCACGCACTCGTGTCATGCCATACCAATTTTGGTGTATATCCAGTTAACACAACGGCCGGATGCGCACCATGACAGTGTCATGTAAATCATAGCGTACATGATTCGCATGTGATGACCTGTCATTTATGTTAGTCATACCGTCACATTGCGCAATACTCATTTTGTTGTATATCAAACGAGCGAAACGGCCGCGAGTGCACCATTAGTATGGCATGCGAATCATGCCATACATGACATGCATATCGTGGTTTTCATGTAACCACCTGTCACTTATGTTCGTCATACAGTGACATCGCGCAATATTAATTTTGGTGTATCTCAAGCCAGCGATACGGCCGCGAATGCACCATGAGCGTGGCATGTAAATCATGACATACATGACATGCATATCATGGTTTTCATGTTACCAAATGTTATTCGTGCTCTTCATACAGTCACATCGCGCAATACCAATTTTGGTGTATATCAAGCTAGCGAAGCGGCCGCGAGTGCGCCATGAGCGTGGCATGTAAATCATGTCGTACATGACATGCCTGTCATGATTTTCATGTTATCACGTGTCAGTTATGTTCGTCATATAGAAATGTCTCGTTATACCAGTTTTCGTATATATCCATTCATTTAAACGGCCGCGAGCGCCCCGAGACCATGTCATGTAAATCATGCTGCACATGACATGCGTGTCATGATTTGCACGTTAGGACCTGTCATTATGTTTGTCTTTAACTCTTGTCACGCCATACCTGTTTTGGTGTATATGAAATTAACGGACCAGCCGCAAGAGCCCCAAAGCCGTGGAATGTAAATCATGCTGTTCATAACATGCATGTCATGATTTTCGTGTTATGACCAGTCGTAATACGGTAATGTTATGCCATAGCAAGTTTGGTATAAATCCGATTAACGAAACGGCCAGGAGAGCACGAAGTCGTAGGCGGCTAGATAAATAGATACGCTCAAAGTCGCAGAAGTTTGCTAAGAAATGCTTCGCATTTAAAAATTGTGGCGAAGTGGCATGTTGGCAAGGGTGTTTCCGCTCCACTAACGTGAAACCTGGGGAGAGTCGAAGCGTTCAATGTGCGCCGGTGCAAAATCTTTACAGCAAAATTTGTACTCTTTACTGCTTTACTCGCCACCGGTCCACCAACGCGCGATCACTTTGCCGATATGTTTCAAGAAGTGGTGTTTCAAATAGACAACTTTACCGTAGAGATTCACGTTTGTGTCTCTGGTTTTAGATAAGAAACTTGAGTGCCTTGGTAAATTTTATCAGGGATTGAGACACCGCTGCTAAGCCAAACATAATGCTTTAGGGAGTAACGACGAACCATTAGCTCACAATATGCATCGTATAGACCGGTGGAGAGTACAAGAATTTACCGAATTCTTGTGGCGCATACCCGTTTATGATGGACCGTGACGACGACATGACACACTGACAAACCGAGACCCTAAGGTGCTTCGCCCCTAAAAGATGGCTTTCGCCTTCGAATCGTTTTAAGCAAATGCATAAAGGATAGTGTGACCTTTACGCACCCTGGACTCCATTGCCATTTCTTACACAATCGATATATTGTAAGTCTCGTCCGAGCACCATTTGCAAGGTCGTATTATTCAAGAATTCGAAAAAAAAAAATTCAGCGTCCCGTGTCCCGAGAATCGAAGTCAAGCGCTAAAAATTTAATGCGCCCTGTGCAGTAGATCGCCGATCGAACTTGGCAGTTTTGAAAGGATTCCCGAACACTTCGTACGCTCGTCCCTGAGCTATCGCTGAGTTAACCAGTTGCAGTTGGAAGCTGATGACATCATCGATTTATTCTCTGTAATATTTGAGCAAAAGAGTTGGGAGCGCCAAGACATTTCGCGCATGTCCCTTAAGGGCCTCCCTGTACTGACGAAATGGGTTAATAACTACGAGTTGCAATCGCCAGGATTAAAAAAAAATAACTGTTGGGTTTTAACATCTCAAATCCACAACATGATTATGAGGGACGACGTAGTGGAGGGCTCCAGAAATTTCGACCACATGGGATTATTTAACGCGCACCTAAATCGAAGTACAAGGGCTTGTAACATTTCGGCTCCACCGAAATGCGGTCGCCGCGGCTGGGACTCGATCCCACGACCTTCGGGTCAGCAATCGAGCGCCATAAACACTAGACCACTGGCGGGTTAATCGCCAGAATAGGTGCGATTTTCATTTTCATGCATACATATATTTTCCCGCGATAAGCGAACATGTGCTCAATGCTTGAAGATAGGCTGCCTTTCAAGATTAAGCCGACTAATACTTACTATGATATACTATGGCTTTCGGATGGGCATCCAAGCGTGCTCGGGGTTTGGTTCTGCGCAATTATCGTGGGGTTGATAATAATTTTATTAGGAACTCCAGCAAATTCATAGCCTAGGCCTAGGCCGCCCCTGAGGAGGACAGGAGACCCTGTCTCCTCGCCGCCTCACGGGCTTGTTGGATGGCCCATGCGTAGTTGATCTTGGAGGTTGGAGCTGCGCAGCGCGGCTGTCCACCGCGCCACAGCTTCACCTGGTGAGACTGCGTTTTCTTCGTCTATAACCTTACATTCCCAGATAATGTGCCTAAGAGATGCGCGAGTCCAGCCGCATAATTTGCAGTTATCGTCTGAATAGATGTCTGGATATATAATCCTGAGATGAACGGTGCTTGGGAAGGTCTGGGTTTGTAACTGTGTCCAATCTACCGCTTGGGCCCTGTCGAGTTTGGGGCTTGGGGGTAAATAAACACGCATGAGTTTTTGATAAACGTTCGTTATAAGGGGGTTTATTCACAGAACCAAAGGCCTGGGTTCAGTGGCTGAAAAACTGTCACGCGCGCTCTCAATCGGCTCTTCGTCTTGGTCTTCTTCCACTCCTACTCGATGCTGTCTCGCTGTCTCTCTTCCCCACTACATCTGCCCCGGTGTCGAAGAGGAGCCATCCTGGCGACTCAAGGCGAAGCAAGCACAAGCGGATCATAATAGGGCTTTAAGCGGCTGACGTGGACTGTTTCACGACCACGACATCGTCTGTCGGTGGGAGGTGTCACTGGTTCGACGACGTAGTTGACCGGCGACGTGCATTGAACGATGCGGTACGGACCAGTGTACTTGGGTGCGAACTTTCGGGAGAGGCCAGGAGACTGGAACGGAATAGAAAGCCACACGAACGAGCCGACGGGGAAGGTGTGGGCAGGCTTGTCCTGGTCAAGTCGTTCTTTTTGAATACCTTGTGCGACGGATGTAAATGACCGTGCTAATTGGCGGCACTCTTCGGCACATTGAACGAGTTCGGAGGCCGGGCGGTATTCAGAAGCATCCGGCCGGTATGTAAGGATTGTGTCAAGCATCGAAGAAGGCTCACGTCCGTATAGTAGAAAGAAGGGCGAAAACCCAGTAGTGGCTTTTGTGGCCGTGTTATATGCGTACGTCACGAACGGAAGCACCAAGTCCCAGTTGGAATGGTCGGATGATATGTACAAGGAGAGCATATCACCGAGAGTGCGGTTAAAGCGCTCCGTCAAACCGTTCGTCTGCGGGTGATAGGTCGTAGTGGAGCGATGAATAATATTGCACTCAGTGAGAAGCTCCTGGACGACTTGCGAAAGAAAGACACGTCCTCGATCGCTAAGCAGCTCACGTGGCGCGCCATGGCGAAGGACGAAGCTGCGCAAGATGAACAAGGCAACGTCACGAGCTGCAGCGGCTGGCAGAGCGGCGGTTTCGGCATAACGGGTAAGGTGGTCAACGGCCACAATAATCCATCGATTGCCAGCAGGTGTGCAAGGAAGGGGGCCGTAGAGGTCTATGCCAATTCTATCAAACGGGCGAGCTGGACACGGCAAAGGTTGCAATTCGCCAGACGCATGGCAAGTTGTTTTCCGCCGCTGACACTCAGTGCAGGAACGTATGTACCTGCGAACGTATGTGTACATTCCACGCCAGAAGAATCGCTGGCGAAGTCGGTCGTAAGTTTTCAAAACGCCAGCGTGGGCGCTTTGTGGGTCTGCGTGGAAGTACGTGCACAGGTCAGAGCGCAAATGGCGAGGTATAACAAGAAGCCACTTTCTACCATCTGGCTGATAGTTGCGTCGATACAACATGGCATCCCGTATTACATAATGAGGGGCTTGTCGGCGTAGTGCACGAGGTAGCCGTTGGCGTGGTGTCGCCGAAGACGTGGAGAGAACGTCTATGAGCGACGCTATCCAAGGGTCTTTGCGCTGTTCCGAAGGCATGTCAGCGAGATCAATGCTGGCGATAGTAGCGTCGGCAATGGAAACGGGTGCAACGGAAGGCAGGGGCGAACGAGAAAGTGCGTCGGCGTCGGTATGCTTGCGTCCTGAGCGGTAAATGACGCGAATATCAAATTCCTGTAAACGTAGCGCCCAACGCCCAAGCCGGCCCGAAGGATCTTTCAATGAAGCAAGCCAACAAAGGGAATGATGATCGGTAACGACATCAAACTGATGGCCGTACACGTACGGGCGAAATTTTTGTAATGCCCAAACAATGGCCAAACATTCCTTTTCGGTAACCGAGTATTTGCACTCTGTCTTGGTGAGGGCGCGACTAGCATATGCAACGACATACTCGGAGAAGCCTGGCTTGCGTTGAGCAAGGACAGCGCCAAGGCCTATGCCACTGGCATCCGTGTGCACTTCGGTTGGAGCAGTAGGGTCGAAGTGGCGTAATATGGGTGGCGAAGTCAGGAGATGGCGTAATGTTGCGAAAGCTTCATCGCATGCTGGCGACCAATCAGAGAGGTGTCCATCACAGTGAGCAGCTTTGTGAGCGGTGCGATGACAGAAGTGAAGTTCTTAACAAAGCGGCGAAAGTATGAGCAGAGACCGACGAAGCTGCGAAGCGCTTTCACGTTCGTAGGCTTCGGGAACTCAGCAACTGCCCGAAGCTTCTCCGGGTCAGGGAGGACGCCCTCCTTTGAGACAACGTGGCCCAGTATTGTAAGCTTGCGAGCTCCAAAGCGGCACTTCTTGATGTTGAGCTGAAGGCCTGCACGCGTGAGGCAGCTCAAGACTTCTTTGAGACGACGCAGGTGACTGTCGAAATCGGGGGAGAAGACAACGACATCATCCAAGTAACAAAGGCATGTCTTCCATTTTAACCCACGCAAGACGCTATCCATCATCCTTTCGAATGTTGCTGGCGCATTACAAAGGCCGAAGGGCATAACATTGAATTCGTATAGGCCATCAGGTGTCACAAAAGCAGTTTTCGGGCGATCTGAGGGTGCCATGGGGACCTGCCAATAGCCGGACCGTAAGTCTAGTGATGAGAAGAATTCGGCGCCTTGCAAGCAGTCCAGGGCGTCATCGATGCGTGGCAAAGGGTACACATCTTTGCGCGTAACTTTGTTTAAACGGCGGTAATCGACGCAGAAGCGAATCGAGCCGTCTTTCTTCTTCACGAGGACAACAGGTGACGACCAGGGACTGCTGGACGGCCGAACGACGCCGCGTTGAAGCATGTCGTCTACTTGGTCGGTGATCACACGTCGCTCAGCAGGAGACACGCGGTAGGGGCGCTGTCGCAGAGGCGCTTGTGAGCCGGTGTTAATGTGATGGACAACGGTGTGTGTTCGACCTAACGACGTCTGCTGGCAGTCAAACGAGCCGCGAAACTGGTGCAGAAGTTCGAGGAGTTGCTCTCGGTGTTCCCCTTCAAGGTCGCCATCAATTGAGGGTCCAAACGCATTAATAGTCGGGCGATCAGGCGTACAGGCAGATGGTGTCAGTGCATTAAGGAGCAAATCACTCGCGCCGCCAAGGCCGAAGATGGAGGAAGCGTCCAACTCTTGATATGTGCCAATGCATTCTCCGTGGAGTAAGGTTGATGTAGACGGCAAGGGATTCGTGACAAATAGGTTCGTAACGCCGGTGGCTACGTCGAGAATAGCGAATGGCAACGCGAGGCTCCTGCGACGTTGGAAGGTTTGGGAGGGAGTAAACAAAACTGGCGACTCAGACACATCGGCACAGGACACGGGAACAAAGGCTGCGCTATTGGGTGGTACGTCGATATCGTCGGCGACAAAGAGCTTGTTCAACGCAGCTTCAGGCGACGAGGAACACAACGCAGAGAAAGCAACTTCGGCGCGAGCACAGTCGATAACCGCATGATTACGAGAGAGAAAATCCCAGCCGAGGATCACATCATGCGAACACGCAGGGAGCACAAGAAATTCAACAGTATACAAAACACCTTGGATTAGAACGCGGGCTGTGCAGGCGGCTGATGGCTGAATATGGTGAGCACTGGCGGTACGGAGCGACAATCCCTCTGACGTCGTGGTGACCTTCCGAAGTAATCGGCAAAGTTTTAAACCTATCACTGAAACGGCAGCACCAGTGTCCACAAGCGCAAGGGTACGAAAGCCATCCACAAAAACTTCGATGAGGTTTGCCGGAGAAATGCGAGGACTTGATTCTTTCGACGACGACACAGTTCGTGCCTCGGGAACTGCGGCATCTAGTTTTCCGTGTCTGAAGGGTAGGGTCGACGGCGCATAGGTGACAAGGAGCGACGTCGGGGCGATGGAGATCGGCGGCTAACTGAGGGGAGGCGGTCGGGTGAAGAAGATTCTTGTGGCCTTGATGTGCCACTAAACCGTCGAGGGTCGTGCGAATATCGTGGCATGGTATCTGTGTGGACGAGAGGGCGGCGGCGGCAGAAACGTGCCACATGTCCGGCATAGCCGCAAGAATAGCAGATAGGGAGGTTGTCTGCGGTGCGCCACGGGTTAGGAAATGTAGCGACTGGTCGGCCGAACTGAACTGGTGACGACAGAACAGGCACCGGCGAGGGTGAATGAATTGGCTGACGGGGCGCTCTGGCTGCGACGACCTGTGCGTACGTCAAGGGCGCAGCCTCCAGAGGTGGTGAACGAGGGAAAGGCAATGCGTCAGTTACCTCCTCTTGGATAGCTTGTCGTATGGCTGGGGTCAGATGATGTGTCTGTGCTGGTTCGGGAGTGCTTGATAATATGGAGAGCTGCCGAGCGACCTCCTCACGCACAAACTGTTTTATCTGAACCAACATGGAATTCTGGTCTCCGAGAGTCAAAGCTGCGATCGAGTCACGCTGTTCCAGAGAGCGTCGTGTCTGGGCGCGTTGCTTGCGCAACTCGTCGAAACTCTGGCACAAACTGACCAGTTCGGCTACGGTTTGTGGGTCCTTGGCTAACAACATCTGAAATGCGTCATCGGCTATTCCCTTGAGTATCTGCTTGATCTTGTCTGCTTCGAGCATCGATGGGTTCACCCGCTTGCACAAGTCAACAACGTCTTCGATGTAGCTGGTGAAGTTCTCTCCTGGCTGTTGAGCGCGCTCACGAAGTCGCTGTTCTGCGCGGAGCTTTCGTACAGCGGGGCGGTCGAAGACTTCTGAAAAGGCTGTCTTGAACGAAGCCCAGTTGGTAATATCAGCTTCGTGATTCCGCAACCAGAGACTACCGACGCCGGCCAAGTAAAAGCTGACATAAGTCAGCTTAGCCGCATCGTCCCACTTGTTCGCTGCGCTCACCTTGTGGTATGTAGCCAACCACTCCTCAACGTCTTGGTCGTCAGTGCCGCTGAAGATCGGCGGGTGACGCAGTGGCAACACGCCAGGACATGCAGTGGCTGGGATCTGGGAGGTACCTTGGTTGGCGGATTCTTCCGGCATTGCTGACACTGGAGTTAAGGTGCGGCTTCGTAGATCCAGCTTCGAAGACTACCCAGCACCTCCACCAAATTATAAGGGGGTTTATTCACAGAACCAAAGGCCTGGGTTCAGCGGCTGAAAAACTGTCACGCGCGCTCTCAATCGGCTCTTCGTCTTGGTCTTCTTCCACTCCTACTCGATGCTGTCTCGCTGTCTCTCTTCCCCACTACATCGTTTTTAAAATTACCCGCTGCGGGAACGTTGGTTACAAAGCATGTTTACGTATCAAACGTGAATGGCGCCACTGCAATTTGCTTTGTACATATGGCCGTGATAGCAATAATAAAAAAGAAAGACGCAATAGATGAAAGGGCTCATTCTTCGCAGTTGGATGAGCGCTCGCCTGATTGGCCGCAGTTTATTAGACGTCGGACGCAGTCGCCTGTCACAAAGAGGAACGCCGACAAAGCCTCTGGCGCACGCGAGTTATTGTTCGGGCAGCAACTCATCACTCGACGACAGCGCCGGCGGCTGGACGGTTGTCGCACCGCGTTTATTAATAACCCTGTGCGCGACATCTATAAGAACTGCACAGTGTTTCCGGTACAGCGCGATCTTCTAAAAGGGCTGACTGCACGAACGATTGCCGAAAGTATAGACAGACAGGCGCCGGGGACCACGATCGAGTATCGTGCGCGATGCACTAGTTGGTGGTCTCCATCAAAGGGCTTGACGTAGAACGAGCGATGTCACCGAATAACTCGAAAGAAACTCTGCAACTTCTCTGGATAACACAGCTCCGCCTCCCTCTCCATCTTTCATCTTCGCCCGTCTACCGTTATCAACGATTCATTCTCCACATTTGATCTCCTAAGCTGCTTCTCGCAGTTGCAGTTGCGTTCGGGAGACAGGCATAAGCTAAGATTGCAGTAATCAAATAGCCTTGTCCTCTATTCGGCTCATTAAGATCTAGTGTGCGCACACCCATTCACCGCATGCCCAATCTCGCATCAAGGTTTTCACGCTGTTTTGCATTGTCCTGCAAGAGCGTAAAGCAAGATGACGAATAAGTGTGAAATAAAGTGTGAACGTGCGTTTTGTTTTTATCTCTATTCATATTATTCGCATGACAACTATTGAATGGCTAGTCCTGCAGTTTTAATTACTCTAGTGGCAGACTTCATAAGCGGAGAATACCTCTCAGAAGGATACGATTTGAGCGCACTGTGACTGCTTCTAAAATTAAAAGCAGATAGCCTATACCACAACATTCGTTGCGCCGACATAACACCTGCATAGGCGTCGTTTTCGAAGCAGTTTCATGCACTGGCGTAGCACTGTTTTATCTTGGCGGAGCGGTATTCACCGCTTACGAAGCCACGCCACTAGAGTAATTCAAATTCAGGATTAGCCATTTATTTTGTTTTTGTTTCTCTTGCCTATGCAGTGCGTCAAGTTTTATCAGCACCCTCGTGTGCCACTGCGCAACGTCCAGCAACATGGTCTTCCACAATATTCACGTAGTGTCTTCGCAATTAAGAAAAAAAGTATAATGTGGAGTTCTTAAAAGACTCTCAAAGTTGTTAAATATACTGCGGTCACGTGACTCGACTCTCGCAATTAGTGACCTTGCCCTGCCTTTGTGAGATGTCATTTGACGAGCTATGCATCTTGTGCACGCGCTCTACTATATTTGGCTTCTGTTCGCCTTCGAAAGCGTGCGGGTGTCGTGTCCTTTCCGGGAGACAAGAGCTAACTTGATAAGGGGTTTTCTGCCTTTCATTTGTTGTTCATACTTATATATGCAGTAATGATAATGGTCGTGCAATGTAGGATATATTGTTAGGCAAAGCATACGGCCCTGTGAGAGATACGCGAATGGTGGCCGAGGACAAAACGTTGGTAGAAGGGTGAAGGAAAATAAGCGTGCCATCCTTTACGAGGACGACATACTCAGACGTGAAAGCAGCGAGAACGACACGAAGTTTCCTCGCGTACGCCCGGCAGCTCGCGTGTAAAAGCTCCATACTCCTAACACATCGCCCGGCCTTCGCGTGGCCGCATGCCTCGAACAGAAGGCAAAACACAATTGGTGCCTAATGCTAGCCCACGCGCGAGCGCTAATGCGTCGCAGCTACCGCGGTAGTTCGTGTTTTTGCACCACTGTGGTGCTTAAAAAGGAGCACATTACTCTGCCTTTCGGTCGCTGTCCTTCCAGTTTTCTTTGCCTACCAGAAGACCACTACAGTTTTTTTATTGGCGCCAGTATGCCCTACGGCATAAGTTAAATAAAAAAAAAAGAATTCAGTTCGACCGCAGATTTATTCCCGGGAAAGATAGTAGCGAGAGATTGGACCCTTTCCTTCTTTCTTATCGAGAGTAGTGCGCCACTACTTTGAATAGACTGCAACCGCAATCTTCATAGACGTGCCACTGCATAACTTAAAGCTGGATGTAAACTTTCGCATTCTATCCCCTTCAGGCGCGAATTATGTTGCACTGTCTGCAAACGCGTCAAATTCGCATGACATGATTCCAAGGCACTCAGTACCACATTCTGAGACATAAAATGAAGGAATGTGTTGTTTTGTGTGTTTCAGTAATTTATGTTAACCCTTTGAGGGGCAGTGGGATCCGTATGCAGTGGGATCCGTATATTTTCTTCGATCGCCATGTTCGAACTTTTTAGAACAAATTCATTGAATCGATTGCTTTTAGCCTTTTAGTGCGACCGCGTGAATTTTCTAGAAAGCAGTTTTGGTAGTTGTTTTTACGGTATTCACAAGGTGCCAGCACATATCCGTGTACCAAACGAACCATTCTGCTTGCACGCGCTGTATCATTTTTTCATCAGATTTTGGCGCGCCCTCCATCCGATTCAACATGAGCGGTAAGCTTGAAAAGTTTATTTCGTACTCACGAGTTCCTAAGTGTGCTATTATAGCGGTTTTATTCGTTTCTACCCATACAGTTCCCTAAAAAAATTGTGCAATGTAAAGTTGACAACCTTTCAGTGATACAATTCCGAAAGTGTAGCCAGTCTAACATTGTGTGCAGATGATTGCAGTATCCAATTTTTAATCTGATTCCCGCAGGGAATCTTTTCCAGTGGAGGAAGCAGTTGATCTACCTCCGCGGACAAAATTAGATTGTTGCAGGCACGCCCAGTACCCACATCAGCTGCTCGAGTGCCGTTAGGAAGTGAATGCACAATACTTAATTGAGTGTTTTGTGTGATAGAGAGCAGGTATTTGTAGGCTCTGTTCTTTGTGGTTTGTAAGGCAGCATTGAGTTCACATAAAAAAATAAAAGTACTTTTTTTTTCTGAAATGATTGTCTTTCAGTGGTCAGTGGGACACATATGTCCCACTTTTTTTTTCGAAAATCCTTAACAAAAGAGAGCTCAAATTTTGTACATGCGATAAGAAGCTGATAGAAATGACAATACCGCCCTCAATAGGTGGCGTGCATTGTTCATAACATCATGCCCCAGTAAAGGGTTAATTAGCGTGTAATTGAATATCTAATTCCCCTGAAATCAATCAGCTTCAATCCTTGCATAAATATTAGGCCCAAACGCATGCACAGTTTGTTTTTCGGTTGTATTCGTGTTGAGCAAAGAAAAAAAAATATTCTTGACGTTGGTCCTGAGAGGCGGCAAGTCGAGCGATCGTCGAACATGGTAGTGCTTCCAGCAAAGTGATCTCAGCAATACGCAGCACAAAGAAGTTAAATGACTGCTAGTTGTCCACTGTAGACGCCTACACGAATGTGCACACTGCGTTTCAGGCCATGTGAAGAAACACGCGGTGCGTGACGCGCCTCCGAAGTTGATGTGTACCAATTGTACACACCGCATTGAAGGTGCTATAGAAATCAGCGCGCAGTTACGAAAGCTTAGAAGAGAAAGAGTGTTTCGAGTATTGTGTGAAATAAATGATGTCCCCCCCCCCTGCTGTTTCTAATGCAAATTAGAAACAAAGGGAAGAGGGGGGGGGTGCATGGCGCTATTCTTTTTTGTTGTTTAGTGCTTATTCTGCCTTGTTCGAAATAAACAGTTAGTTGCGAGGCAGATCCAGTGTTTCGTCGTTTTCTTGACTACTCTGTGTCTTTTATCGTTGCTTTTTTCATTAATATGGCCGTTATAGCTTCTTTTTTACTACAGTGCACAAAACAGGGGCGTTCCATAATGAGTAGTAGAACATCAGTGATTCCTTACCGCAAATTCTATGAAGCACACCTGGAAATACGTAGCACATTCTCTCAGAAATCATTTCGAGTGGAAATACATTATGTGCTTTGCTAACTGAGGGGCTGAAATTTGTGCATTGCAATATGTGCTGCAAGTGGATTAAATTAGGAGTTATTTAGTAATATTTAAAAATCCTCCCCGAATGGGTTCTTCTATTTCTCGTGCAAAGTAATGTCGGCATATCTTATAGTGATTGGGCTTATAGTGATTGGGCGCATCACTTGGAAAACGACCACCAAATGAAGGTTCCATCGCTTGCGTCTTTCTCCAGACTTTCCGAGCATGGGCCATAAATGATGACACGTGTCGCTACATACGAGGAGTTTTTGATGGCGGCAGTCAGAGGACCTTCATAACTGAAACCTTGTCCAAGCACCTTCAGCTGAAAAGTGTGGGAACTACTCGGATAGCACTCAACACTTTCGCGAGTGCATCAGACCAAGAGGCTAAGAGGCGTCGGATCGTCGAACTACGACTGCGGAGTCAGTTTTCCGACCAGGAGATAGTCCTAGCAGCAATAGAGATCCCACACATCTGCCAGGACATCGAAGAGACAACAATGGACGCAGCCTTCGTCGCTTCTTTCAAGAAGCTTGGAAAGGATGTCGCCGATGAGCTGATACACCCATCTGTCATAACGAACAATGGTATCAGCGTACTGATCGGTTCCGATCAGATGTGGAAAATATTGACCGGCGAAGTTTCAAGATGCGAAGGCAACGAATCCTTGATTGCACTGAACTCCAAGTTTGGATGGACCTTCCAGGGGAGCACATCGCACTTGATGTCTCAAACAACAGCTACACGAATGATGGTGTGCGTGCTCAAAGTTCAAGCTACCGATTCCGACGAGTTTCTGCGTTCCTTTTGGGAACTTGAGAACATAGGAATTACAGACACGATAGGCAAGCTTCCTGAAACGAGCAAGACCATGATACAATTTGAGAAAACCATCAGCTTTCGCAACGGAAGATATGAAGTGGCCCTCCCTTGGAAGGATGGATTCGAGCTTGCAAGCAACAGGCAAGTCGCCATTACTCGACTAGAAAAGCTTGTCAACCGTCTCAGCGCCAAGAAGGGACTGTTCGAAACGTATGACCGTACCATAAGAGAGTACTTGCGGGCAGGACACGCTGAAGTCGTCAGTGACGCACCTACTAACGTGACAAAGTTATATTATATGCCGCACAAGGAAGTCATACGTGAACAAGCGCTGACCACGAAAATTCGAGTGGTGTTTGACGCTTCGTCACATGCCAAAGGATGCAAGTCACTTAACGACTGCCTTGAAAAAGGTGACAACTTGTATCAAGACCTCGTGCAAGTTTTGCTACGCTTCAGAACGCACCCGGTGGCAATGATCGCAGACATCGAAAAGGCATTCCTTCAGATTTCAATACGGGAAGAAGACAGAGATGCTTTCCGCTTTCTCTGGTTCGAAGAAGGAGATTTATCCAAGGCCAAGTTACAAGAGTGGAGGATGACACGAGTACCTTTCGGAGCCACATGTAGCCCATTCTTCCTCAGTTCCTTGACCCAGCCCGGAACGTGCAAATAATCAACAGGACTGTATAATTACGCAATCTGTAACAGACGATATAATAAGAATAAAAAAATAAAGATCCCACCTGATTTGTCTCTGCCATTATGCTGCACTGCAAGCTATGAGAATTAAAAAAAGAAAGAAGCAGAACCCCAGACGACATTTGATTCTCTTTGCACTCATGTGTATTAACGACCTAAGTAGAGTTGTGGCTATCTTATATTCTTTTTAACTGAGGCTAACTAACTCTATGACAATAACGTTATTGCGTGAGTGCTTCTAAAAATGCACGGTAACATTACCACTCAGCCAACGTTTCGAATAAGGCTGGTGCAGAGATAAACATGGTAAAACAAACAATTGTCGGCTTTCTCGGAAGGCTGCATGAATAACTAATGTTCTGTTCTCTGGCACGCCTAAACATATAGTTCGTTGTAACTTTGGCATCTATTCTGGAAGAGCTAATGCAGCCGGGGCTTTATTATTTCCCTGTTCCAAGATACACTAATGGCGCTTTATATCATCAGACACCTCGTAATCAAAACAGATAAAAACTGAACATATCTTGCCTGCATGCATAGCAGGAGGACATAATGAAATATAGACAGTGCGTGGCGCTCCGTTCTATCCATAGCCGCGCGTACTCGTACAGCTTACACAACACTCCAACTTCGTTTTCTGTTAAACTATGCCGACCAACACGTAACTTTCCAGACACGACACTCAAAAAGTTGTACGCGTTTGTGCTTCTCCTGCTCGTCGCCATACTGATGCGGGCTAACATAATCAGTATACACAAGGGAAAGAAAGAGCACTGTTGCATAATATGACGGATTACATTAACGAAGAACAACTGCAGATTGCGAAGTAGGCCCCCGCGTCGAAGTTAGAACCGCAGTTTCTTTTAGTTGCAAACTTCTAGTTTTCTAGTGTAGTCAGTGCTTGTGTCTTCGCATAGATGACATCCCTATTCCAGGCCACACCAATTTTATAAAGAGAAAAGCGTTCTGCCTATGCGATTAACGCAAGGCGAGCAAGTAATTACGCCATCGAAAGCGCAACTTCCTTCCTTGTTTCTGTTGATCATTGAGCTAATCTTTTCTCATCATCGTCATCATCGTTGTCATTGTTGTAGTTGTAGTTGTAGTTGTTGCTGATGTGTATCCTTCGATTGTCCTCATCTGCACAACTTCGTATTTGCCACTTAACCACACCTCGGTACTATATTAATTACCAGCTCATCAAACAAGCACCGCTCTTAACCTTAGCTTGGCAATATTCACGAAGTAACGGCTTCGAGGTAGATACTCCTGAAGGAAACGCTGCACCCAGTTAGCTGATCGTGTAGCGGTTATGTGCTCTTCAACGACGTCTTCACTTGCAACAAGGCCAGCTAAACCAGGCACGTCTGGCTGGGCGTGCTTTTGTGGCGGTTTTGGCAACCCGACAAGCTTCACTACAATGAAGAAAATGCAAAAACGAATAGACTGCGAAAAGAAATGATGTATATTGGTTGGAAGGAGCCGTGTCAGACGGCCTGGAGATAACTGCATTAGCTCAATATCACACGCCGTTTCTTTGTTGTTTCCCTGCTTTCAACACGATTGAACACCCGCGATAGTTCGTATGGTCGGATGAGTCATCATTGGCAATGCCTGTGACACGCTGGCAGTATCGACAGACACGTATTAGGGCTTCTTTCTTTCTTTCTTTCTTTCTTTCTTTCTTTCTTTCTTTCTTTCTTTCTTTCTTTCTTTCTTTCTTTCTTTCTTTCTTTCTTTCTTTCTTTCTTTCTTTCTTTCTTTCTTTCTTTCTTTCTTTCTTTCTTTCTTTCTTCCTTTCTTTCTTCCTTTCTCATCCTTTGACGTCATGCTTTTGCCTACTTTGAACACACCCGCAAGAACAATCCGAAGTGGACGAAAAAAAGAAATGTAGGGATTTGTCAGTGCTTGAGAAAAGGGGCTCTGCGAACTCTACCGTAAACCTTTCTGCGCTGAGACTGAGCCTTCCGGGAGGAATCTTCCAGTGGTAATTTTAAGGCTGTTTGAAAAAAATGAGTAATCCACAACTCTGCATGGTCTCCAGTTTACCCACGCGTCAGCATCCATAAAAAAATTAACAAAAAAAATAGGCCACAAGCGCAGTATTTGCTGAACAACTAACTGCACCACAAACCTTAATAATATCTGGGGTTTAACGTCCCAAAACCGCACCACAAACCTTGGCAGAGCAACCATGTTAGATAAAGGAATGGCAGTCACTCCAATCGATTCACAGAGGCAAATCCTGCCGAATTTCTATACGAAAGTAACAACGTTCTGGCGATCGCCGAATACAGCTTCTCGAAAAGTTGTCTTTAGAGCTCGAAAGAACATAATCGCATATGCACACGCCCTCACGCACAGGCCCTTCAAAAGAAGACGTGAACTCCCCCCCCCCCCTCCCCCCCCCCCTTACCCCCTTCCCTTCCAGAGTTATTTCACAGAGCTATCTGTGTTGGGGTACATGTTTACAAGTGAGTGTAGTCATCTACGATCACAAGTCAGCTTACGAAGATAAATCACCAACTAGGCAAGCTACAAGTTCTCCTGGAATGCAACTTCGTTTTTCTTCTCCAATAAATGCGAAAAGCTTGGGTCTCTAATTAACCACCTGCAACTAAAACCTTGAGATAATGAGACTGAGTTACACTCATTAAAAAAAAAAGCTGTTTCGTTGCTACTAACAAGCGACGGTTCGTCAACGCTACCGGAGAAAAATCCATTCCTCGATATATTAGCATTTCCACAAAGCGCGGGCTCAGATTTTTGAGCAAACAAGCAAAAGCTCATTGGTCTTTCAGCCTTCCGAACAGACTAGAAAGTAAGCGAATATACGCTGGCTAATCATCATCTTTTTTAATGAAGGGCTTTACCTTTCTCAAAAGAAATGAGTATTCGTGCTGTTCTTTAAAAACTTTAAAGATCAAAGGCGCAATAAACAAGCTTAATTAATAAACGACGTTTTCATACAGTCGCTATTCATTGATGAATAAAGTTACTCGGTGTATTTCGTTTAAGCCTGGTAACACATGGATCAAACGTTTCACTACTCAGATCAAGTATATGCGTACTAGTTCGCCTATACTTGGTGTTCTTACTACTCTTTTACTGTCGTATAATTAATTATTCTTGGCATGTTGGCAAAGAAAAGGCATGGTACAGAAACGATATTGGTTTCGTCCTCATTAACCAGACCCAATGAGAAATGCGTGCATGCTGAAGGAATAGTTATTACTGACAAAAAGCAAATATTGAAACTAAGTTAACACGCCAGAGGCAGTCCTCACTTTACCTTTCCACAACTATTTTGCGAGCTCAAAACAAGGAAAAAGATTTTCAAAATTCTGCCGATATTACGCTGCTTCCGGAACAGTCAAGGCGAAACTATGCAGCCTAATTAAATATTGCAGCATGCAGACTATGTAATATGCAGATTAATTAATTATTATTGCTAATTTTCAACTCCTTTGCGCACCTCGCAAATAGAAAAAGAAAGAGGACTTTGATCATGCAGTCGTGGTTATACGCACTTTTCTGCAGCCCTGTGGAAATGCGGATCTGCAAGTTAGTCAAGGTTTACCTGCTGTGTTTTCTTTCCTTCGCATCCACTTTCTGATTAAACTTTCCAACTAGTACTAGCGCTGACGATGGGAATGCTTTCGAAACTTTCGCTCATATTCGCGTCGAATGTGTACATTCTGTCTTGCGATTGCCTATTCTTGACAGACAAAGAACTTTAATGAAGTCCTGAGGCACTAGCCGGGGAGGACCCGCTGGGGCTCCCGGATCGCCGCTGGCTGCTCCCATGTCGGAATCGAGAGGCCATGCCTCTCCGCACTTTCACAGGCTCTCTGGACGGCCGTTGGCTGGATCTTGAGTGCGGTACTTGAGATGGCCTCTTCCCAGTCCTATTCGCTGGTGTGTGACGTATCCCGTAACGCAGGACACTGCCAAAGCATACGTGCTAAACGCCTCCCCGCCATCCGGTCCTGTGGATCATTATCTCTATTAATCCGGCTTAGGAAACCTCGCGAGGAATATGACCTCTTCTGAAGCATCCTAAGCGTGATGGCTTGACATCTACGTAGTTTTGGGTGTGGAGGCGGGAAGCGCCTGCGTTCCTCTCTATAGTGGGTAGTGGGAGACGATCTCGTAAGCTTTCGTTTCTTGAATACGAAGCATTTCTTTGGGAGCCAAAGGCACTTGACCGTTTCTGTCGGTCCACCTGTCTGTTTGTATAAGCTGCCTACGTCTGGGTGCTCAAGTGGTCGCATCACTAACATGGTATATAACTAAATTAGAATAGGAGGGTATGAGTGTATGACCAACATGAATGGCAGGACATAATATCAACAACACGACATGCCTGTCGCGTACGTCATGATACCATTTTCCAGTCACGTGTGGCACATAGCCGCATAAAACAGCCCATGGTATACGCGGGTATAATGCCACAGGAGAATCACAGTCTATATCAACCCAGGACAGCTAAAACAGGCATTGAAAACTTTATAAGACACTTTGAATGGATTAAACAAGATAAAGGCATACCGTTTGTTATAGCTGGTGATTTTAATGTAGCACACAAACGCTTACATATGTACTTCTATGACTCAACCAGACTGGCGTT
Source organism: Rhipicephalus sanguineus (assembly GCF_013339695.2). Classification (NCBI taxonomy): domain Eukaryota; kingdom Metazoa; phylum Arthropoda; class Arachnida; order Ixodida; family Ixodidae; genus Rhipicephalus; species Rhipicephalus sanguineus. The sequence goes on along the minus strand of NC_051179.1, from coordinate 38,556,227 downwards.
GCTCGTCCTCTCAGCAATATGCCAACGAACGCAGCTTGCACATAGTTTCGATAAAAGGGACGTCTGCGCTCTAACGTGAGTGTCGGCGTTAAGTCTGACAATGAGCTACCATTCAGGCGCCAGTGTAGTAAACGTGCGTATTAAGCCCACGATGTGCCCGAAAGTACTCAAATTACACAAAGATGTGAATATACCTCGTAAAGATTAGCCCAGAGTGCGGCATAACCACCTCCTCGCTGACTGCTTCGCATGACATCGATTTCCACAATACATTGGATCTGCCAAAAGTTTTATTGCGATAGGAGTTGTATGGACACATTCGGCGGGTCTTTGCGGTCGCCGTCGGCGTCGGCAAAAACTGTATTCCGTATTTTCATATTTTTATAGCCCTCGAAGGTATTCCTTGATTTATATGTCCACATTAACATTACTTTGAATCCTTTTATTTGCCTTGTTTGTTAAGAACGGCAAGCTTTTGTTGCTAAGTAGCTGGACCATTCGTTCGTGTTACGGCCTTGTAAGCTCAGCCCCGCTTCGGAGCGCATCAAAGTTCTCAATTTGTTTGTTTTCGTTCCATTATGTTATCGTTGCGTCTGCAACTTGTCGAGATAACAGCTTGTCTTCCAAGCGTTCTCTTCGTCCACGGACCAATTCAATTCCGCCAGTGAAAATAAAACTGCGGCGCCGACAAACCAACTACTTACTTCGCGGGGCTTTCAGCGATGGTAACAAACAAAGAAAGTGTGTTCAGCTCTGGGAACCTATTGCGTGTGCAACTTCCAAGTTTTTCTTCCTTGCAGATGCAACCGTAGAGACGGCAACAGAAGTTTTTATTGCGGAGCATCGAAGTTGAGGCAAACCACTCCATCGACTTCGCTTGTTTGCTTTCAGATGAAACTTCGTACGAACTTTGGAAAATTCTTTTTCTTCGTCGTCTTGTGCTCTTTTCTCGTCTTTCACTTTGATGGGAACCGGTCGCTTAAGCATTGTTACTACTTCCTTGGGATTTGGTTTAACAAAAAAAAGAAAAAAAAGGAAAGCAACGTTATATAGTGTATTAGTAGCTCAGCTGCCACGTGTAATGTGAAACGTGCTAGTTAAGTTGCCACTCGTGGAACTTTATGTTTTGGTATCCTATTCGTTATTTATTAGCATTGTATTTTAATTAAAGCCATCACTCATTTACATGCTACTTTTGTTGACATCTTTGCCTGCAAATTTCTAATGGTTTTGATTAGTCCATTGGGATACATGGCTCAGGCTGTACTGCAAGCCATGTAGAACCTCGCATTGAAGCAGCTAAAACGTTTACTTGAATTTCGAACATACAAAGTGGGCACCACTGTAAGCCCTCCACTGTATCACATCAGCGTTTCCTCTTCATGCATATAGGCGTATGCGTTCGAACGCTCCTATGGGCTCAACAATTTTGTATGACGTAGGACATTACTGCAGAACTCAACAAGAATGATCATGCTTCTGTCGTATGCTATTTTATTCCGCGCGCGTTTCAACTCCTGCCACAGCGAGTGCGCAGCACGCGTGGGAGCGCCCCAGACCAGCCAGGTTGCAACTTACAATCGCCATTTTGAACTTGCGCTTACATGCCTTCTCGACCACCGAGGATTATTCGTCTTCATTACGACGTTACCCTAGGTTGTAGTGTTCTATGCTTTGTGTATTGTCGCTTTTTGCCTGGCAATAGTCGCAATATTCGCAGCAATAGTCGCACATCTTCGTTAGTGACTCCTGCGGAGCACGGTTATTTCTTCAACCTTATACTACCACGACCGGCATTCGTCTCAATCAGATCCTTGTAGCGCAAGCGGTAAACCGCAAGAGTGCTGTACTGAACCGAATGACCGAATCGAAGGCTCAATGTGAGAAGGAAGCGAGAAGGCCGAAGATGGCGTCCACTGCTAAGTGTCCTATAAGACAGTGTGACGTGTATAAATGAAGAAAATAAATAAAAGGAAGACGATACGGAAAGAACCAGAGATTACGCATAGCACTGGACTTGGATGCTAAACGTAAGAGCCGGCAGTCACGTCTGGTTAATTTACTGTCCTTGCGTTCAATGCTCTGTAGGTTGTGAAGTGTGTCACAGGCTTAATATAAAACGTTGCCATGCCCTCTGAGTCTGAGGGCAATACACAAAAGCCGCCACATTGTTTGTAGATGGCACCAGAGTCCTGGCATTTGCCTGTGCGCCTGAGCGCACGCGCACGCGCGCGTGTTTGTGTATAATCATTGCTTCAAGAACAAGAACAAAAAAAAATACCAAAAACATTCGGCAGATCCCACGCCTTGTGGGAATCGGTTTCATGCGAAACAGTCAGCGAGTACTTCTATGATGTATTTTATGGCTTTGAGCCAAGCGTTACGAAGTGGATCGACGTGTTTTGTAAGTGCAATAGCTGTGTGGACATGGTGGGCTTACCAGGCACATCGACAACACTGGCGTTTAAAGGGTAACTTATTGTTTGACGTAACGTCACGACTCATGTTAGAGCACATACTAGACTACTATAAAAGCGGCGCCATGGAACCACAGACTTTATTCTGATATGACGCGTATATCGTAGGAGTACATATGTAGTGTTTATTGCTTTCTTGTAAAATTAGATAGCCAGCACCACAACCACAAGTGACGTTGCACCGACATCGCGCCTGCATAGGCTGTTTTTCCAAACAAGTTTATAGGCCTGGCGTGGCTCTGTGGTAGAATATCTGACTGCTACGCAGAATGCTTGGGTTCGATTCCTGCTAGGATCCTAATTTTTATTCTTTCCATTCGCCGGCTTAACGCTGCAGATGTCGGTTTTTCTTAACGCTCTCGCATTTCAATTGCCAATGTCTGTTCTCGCGGTACCTGGGTATATAAAAACTGTCAATCACCTGTGGCGCATACCCGTACACCGCGGCCCGTGGTAAACGGGTATGTGCCACACGTGTCTGGAGGAAAGGGTTTGACGACGTACGCGACGGGGTTTTCGCGTTATTCATGTCATAACCCGACAGCCATATTCGTCAAATCCTCTTACCCTCCCATGCCAATTTTGGTCTTCGCCAAGTTAATGAGGCGATCATGAGAGCTCCCAGACGTAGACGGCTAGGTAGATAGATAGATAGATAGATACCCATGAAGAGTGGTAAGCGCGACTAGACAGGGACGAAGAAAGAAAACAGACAAGGACACAGCGCTACTTTCAACTGATTTTATTTTCGCTCGAACCGATAAATATATACCGAGCGAGCGGAAACAGCAGAAACAACAAATAGACAATCAGTGGTTATATCGCTGAACCGAACACGTGTACAGGGCAATATCACAGCACATCAAAAGCATTAACGCGACAAAGCAAGATATTGCAACTCTTTCTGTGAAAGCGAGAGGGAAGGCTGACTAACGCACATCTCTTCTAATCTATTAATCTCATAGGCCTCAACAATTTCTCTAGTCATTTTACTATGCGCCTTATACAGGATACAGGTGTCTTCAAACAAGGGCATGCAGCCACAATCTCGGCAATGAATGCCCAAATGACCTGAGATTGCTTTTGTGACGTTATAGTGATGCTCTTTCAGTCTCTGGTTAATACATCTGCCGGTCTGACCAACGTACGTCCTTTTACACGAAAGCGGAATGGCGTAGACAACGTTGCGAGTACAGGTTACAAAAAGTGTTCGGTGATTAATAGGACATGCATTTACCTTGTTACTCTCTGAATTTACCTGGTGAAAGTCGGGGGTGGACGTAGTCTTTTCCGCTCCTGACCGTCTACAGAGATTATGTCACCAGGTAAATTCAGAGAGTAACAAGGTAAATGCATGTCCTATTAATCACCGAACACTTTTTGTAACCTGTACTCGCAACGTTGTCTACGCCATTCCGCTTTCGTGTAAAAGGACGTACGTTGGTCAGACCGGCAGATGTATTAACCAGAGACTGAAAGAGCATCACTATAACGTCACAAAAGCAATCTCAGGTCATTTGGGCATTCATTGCCGAGATTGTGGCTGCATGCCCTTGTTTGAAGACACCTGTATCCTGTATAAGGCGCATAGTAAAATGACTAGAGAAATTGTTGAGGCCTATGAGATTAATAGATTAGAAGAGATGTGCGTTAGTCAGCCTTCCCTCTCGCTTTCACAGAAAGAGTTGCAATATCTTGCTTTGTCGCGTTAATGCTTTTGATGTGCTGTGATATTGCCCTGTACACGTGTTCGGTTCAGCGATATAACCACTGATTGTCTATTTGTTGTTTCTGCTGTTTCCGCTCGCTCGGTATATATTTATCGGTTCGAGCGAAAATAAAATCAGTTGAAAGTAGCGCTGTGTCCTTGTCTGTTTTCTTTCTTCGTCCCTGTCTAGTCGCGCTTACCACTCTTCATGGATGCAAACCAACTAGCCCGCCAACGTGTTTTAGATAGATACGTAGATGAAAACGCTCAAAGGGCCAAATCTTCGCTAAGAAATGCTTCGTATTTAAAAGAAAACACCGAATTCGTGTAGATGTTCTCACCTAAAAAGAAAATAACAGAAAGCCGTCAGAACCGCGCTTCCTGCAGCCATCATGTCGGGTAGTGGGAACACGCCCTTGAATCAGTCGCCTTACGTGACTTGATGGCTGAATAGCACGAAAGGATTTATTGAATAGTCTTGATCATTACGGTTGCCATCAACTGGAATTGCAGGTGGCACATTTGTTATGACAGCTGCAATATATTAATAATATATTTCTTTTATTCTATTTATGTATCTGTTTTGTGCCGACGTGTGCCACCACAGAAGATGGCTTATTAATGAACGGACGCCGCTCACGACAGTGCCGTCCATGAATAATGACCTTTGGGGGCCACACCCAGCGGTTGTGGCTGTTCGTCGTATACAGCGTAAAGGTCACCTTGGCGTGAGCTCCCCAAGTGCGTCGTCGTGGATACTGCGGCAACAGCTATGAAATGACAGCCATGAATTGAAAGTAACTTGCAGAAAACGACAATACAGGATTGCAAAGCTCTTGAGCGATCAAAGTACCTGCTTTTCCTTCGCTCACACAATGTTTGTTTCATCAGCGAAAGAAAGAAAGAATTCAGAAACGATGTGTCAGAAGGGGAAAAAAGTTCCAGGTTGGGAAATTGTACGTGCCAGAATGTTTCATAAGTAGATGGTGCGTTATACGCAATATTAGTGAAGTGTGTGGGAAAACATTGCGAAGTCAAGTCAGCCGCAATTTAAAAAGCTAAGATAAAATTGTCTCATTTAATGCCCTAAAATCATGATGTGATCATGAGGCGCGCGGTTGCGGGCACATCCGAATTAATTTTTCATACCCTACGGATTTACTTACATGCACCTAAATCTAAACACGCTGCTGTTCTTGCATGTCAGCCTCATTTAAACACGACCGCCAGCCTGGAAACGAACCCGCATCCTCGAATTTAGCGGCGTAACGCCAGAGCTGTCAAGTAACATGGTCGGCAATGGAAGAAGTGGAAAGATTAGTCTGGCCAGAGGCTACTCCGGGTTACTCACACGTGCGCATGCGCGCGAACTCATGCACGGAAAATCACAACGTCCTTTGGTTCTGTTCCTCGCACGCACGCACGAATACGCGTACACATACATGTATACTCACGCCCGCACGCACGCACACACAAACTACAGAGACATAAATGCGAATGCATTTACACTACACCATAAGAAGAAAAAAAAGAGTATGTGTTACTCTTTTAGGCGAGTACTGACTTGCTACGTATAAGGCTCTCTTTCGAGAGACACGTGAACTCTCTTTTGGGTCCCTTAACTCTTCTATGAGAGTATAAAGACTCTTCTACGAGAGTATAACGACTCTTCTGCGAGAGTATAACGACTCTTCTACGAGAGTATAACGATGTCTAAAGAGAGTTCACGTGTTTCCTTAAGGACAGACTTATGCGCGGCAAATCAGGACTCGCAGAAAAGAGTCAAATGACTCCTTTTTTGAGCGTTTTTAGCATGGTACTTCACGTCTCATTTGATTTAGTTCTTTTTCTAAGCACGTGTTTTTCTCGCGAACACGATAGAAAGTGAGACGCCTTTACGCCGCCTAAGGCACTTTTCGGATTTCAGCTATAGAGCGGCGGCGTTGAAGTCGACGTTGATAAATCGACGACCGCAAGAAATCAGCGTCCTCGAACAAAAAAAAAAATCTAACCAGCGGGGGTGCCGGTTAGGTGCAACTAACCATGTTCCTGTGCGTCTAAAAGGCAGGCGCCTGCTCTGGTGATTTTATTTGTTTAATTCGTAGCTAGGCTCCCTTAAGGCCCTTCGCTCCCATTTTTTCCTGTCTTCTCAGTTTTCGTGTACGACACGTGCGGACTCGCTTCTTGGCCAATCCGTCTTATACTATATCGAACGCCTAACTGCTGAAACGCTGTAGGCACTTCTTTCTTGTGAGTACAGCCGGACTTACTTTTTTTTTTTAATTTGGAAAGAGCAACCTTGTGCAGAATTCGTTTTACTCTTGCTTCTTGGTAGTTTTAAACTTAACAGAGAACAAAGAGAGAGTGAATCGGCAAACGTGGTGGTGATACTCGCAAATTGGTCGATGGCGAGAAAAATGGCATGCGGCAACCAAGGTGAAAAAATACGTCTTTAAAAAGCTAGCATTTTGGCCATCGCACAAGAGCGTTACTTATTGTGAACAAAGTTCCCCTGTGCAAAAGTGTCAGTTTCTTAAGAATAATTTTCTTTTCACTTGGCCGGCGCATTTCTTCGTTCGTTATGAGTGTACTCGCGGAGTGATGATTTTCCACATACGAGGAACTTCAGAAAGAATAATTCAATGAATAAAAATAACTGACTTCTCTATTGTGTCAGTGTTGCTCGTCTGCGGTCTTTTATCCTCAATAACGCCTTCAACTATTCTGTAAAATTAACGCAAACTTGGCTTACAGGGTCTACTCCCTGGTTCCACTGCAAACTGTGTGCAGCAAGCTCGACACGTAAAATGCCACTGATGTTTCGTTGCACCGAAGTAACTGCTCAATATCATTCGAATTTCGACATACAAGAGCTGTTATCATGCACGCTAAGCCCAATCTGGAATACGTATGCACTGAACCTGCAGCTTCCTGCCCGTGCTTATTATCTTCATATGCCCACTAAACTACCACCCACACTACGTTCGCCTGCAGTTCGTGCAATCGGGTATATTGTGCCAGAGAAGTACAACGTAAGAAGTGGTTTGTTGCTTTTACATAATTCAACTCGAAACAATGAGTGTTTAGAACGGTCAGCGATACTACAAATATATGCTGACATTTTTATAGATACCAACCAAATCGGCCAAATCAAGGTCTTACTGCAAAAGATACTACCGAGATCCAATATTACCGCCAACAGTTTAGAAATGTGACTAATATACAAAAAAAACGACAAAGGCAATAAAAAGAATCATGAAGTTACAACATATGAGTGAACCATGCTTTAGAGTATTCTATAAAGACAGTAGTCGTTATACATCCGCAACACATAAACACTTAATCACAGCACAGATTATGAGTATGAGTGTAAATAGTAAATACAGTACGTGCAAGGCTATGTAAGCATACAAGGATTCAATACGCCAATTCGCTTGTACTTGAATTCAGTGCACGTACAACTTTCTAAATATACCAAGAAGTACATCAATCAGTGCACTGCTTGGCTGAACAGCAGAAAACAGAAGCCACGCAAGGTTAGGGGGGGGTTAAGTAATGAAAACTTCCATTTTAAAAGAGGGACGTACACGTAGTGTGGGACGTGACACAGTCACATTACTTTAAGCCATTGATGTGTTTAAAGGTGCTTTAACTGTGGGAGTAAATCAATTTTACCTGGGTGAGCTGGCCGAAGACATATCAGTAATGATTAGGATTTTAAGCATGGCTGCGTTGCATCGTTCTTCGGATAAACTTGTAAAGCACCATCTCACCTGAAAGAGGCTCATTAAGAGAGCCCTCATGGTTAATGTACACATCCCATAAAATCTCTGGCCAGTACGTGCTCGATGTAATCGGAGAAACACGCCGGGCTTAAGAGGAGAGGCTATAAAGAAAAGCCACAAAGCAAAGCAGCGAGGAGAACTGCCTCTTCTGGGACAGCGCTCGCTACCGGCCGTATAAAAGAGATGGCCGCAAGGGACGCCACCGTAATCCGCATTTAATGATGCATCGCGTGCCTGCCGCATCCCATTTGCGCATGCGCGGTGCGACAGGCTACATCATACGATCTTGCTCTGTGCCCGTGTACCATAAAAGGTCGAAGAAGGTACGTCGAGACCGTAGGGCTCTAGGAAGAATAAAGATTCCATTACACTGGTTTATCTAGCAGGGAATTCCGTCACGCGACTACGGTGATACCATGGACGACGGTGGCAAAAATATATTTGTCATCCTCCAGTGACGAGCTGCATCAACGAAGAATTGTTTTTTTCTTCTTGTTACATTTTTAACCCTTTCTCTCATTTCATTCATTACCTTTCTGTCTCCCCTTACCCCTTCCCCGGCGCAGGGTAGCAAACCGGAAAACTTTCTTTTGGTTAGCCTCCCTGCCTTTCACTTAACCTTTCTCTCTCTCAAGAGCTGCCGGAGCCTTCAGATGATCTGCGTGAGTTTGCCGAGAAAGCAACACCGTACAGGCAACAGAGGACCGGGCTTAAGAGGAAAGCTGAGTACCCTTACCCTCCCTTTATGTCAAAAGAAAAAAATGCATTTCGAAATTCAATAAAAAATTACACCATCTCCCACTAAAGAGAACCATGTGGGAATGCGAAGGAGCGCATGGGTCGACTTAAAGTTCCGTTCATCACGGGCACCTTGCCCGATGTTAACGCGTCCTTGCATGTAGAGCACACCATGAATTCACTGTAGTTGCTGTTGCTGTTACTCGTCCCAAACTCTTGTTGGAGCACGCCATGCGGGTTTATCGCGCGTCTGCAGAATCTCGTTCCCCGACGCCATCACGTGATTGCTGAGAGAGTGTAAGGGGGAGAGGCCACAGTGTCTTACCCAGCCCCTTACACAGGCCCGAACGCGCTAGCGCGTGCCAGCGCGTTCTGACTAGGATACAACGCGATGGTTCATCGCGCGTCTGCAGAATCTCGTTCGCCGACGCCATCACATGATTGCTGAGAGAGTGTAAGGGGGAGAGGCCACAGCGTCTTACCCAGCCCCTTACACAGACCCGAACGCGCTAGCGCGTGCCAGCACACGTGGTTTTGTCTGCGTTACGCCAAGCTAGGACAGCATACGGCAGCCTGGGCTCCTAAAGTGCTCTGCACGTATCATCAACAAGGCGGTCGAAGAATAAGAGGAAGAAGACTTCTCCGTGGCGCGAGCACACGCTCTGCAGGTATCATTATCAAGGCGGTCGAAGAAGAAGACGAAGAAGACTTCTTGCCGCGAGCGCGCGCTCAATATGCTACAGATGGCTATGGTACGTTTTAGAAAGCAGACGGTCGCCAATGGTCGACCATAACCATGCGAAATATGCCATGCGCCTGCGCCTAATCGATCTTCGGGGAATTGCAGACAGAAATGGCGAAAGAAAAAGTGTGTCGGAAAGCGCTGGATGAGAAACTACTCAGGCTTAACACCGCACATCACTCATACTTCTCGGGCAAGCAAATAAGCGAAGAAAAAGTCAAAGAAAGAGCCAAGCTTATAGGAAGAGAAATTTCACAACAAGAAAAGGAAAATAAGGAACGAATCGTGTTGATTCGATATACTGTGCGCCCGCTGCTTTCGCGCTTGCTACATGTCCCGAAAATGTCTTGAGTGTCAAAGCCGCTCAACTTAACTTTGATCATCAATTTATATATCATTTGGAAGACGCTGGGACAGATGCCACGTACTTGGTTTTTGTTCGCACACAATTTATCGCAACGCAGCCACTGCAACTTGGTCTCGCTGTTGAGATTAAAGCGCGTTACTGTTTGTTTATTTGTTTCTTTCTCATGTTTCTTGACTTTCGATCGGCAGAGTTTCAATCTTAAGTAATCTAACACACACATATACGCCAAGCATAGAAAAAAAAATGATGGCTGATCCCTCCGTCATAGGAATCGGTATAACGCGAAAGTGAAACGTGTCGTCACAGAAGTAGTTTATTGTTTATAGTGCATTGGTATATGAGAACTTGTACAATGCCTACTGTTGTTTCGCAGATATAGCACCGCTTGATATGGACGCATCTCACTCACGTTGACGCCTAGTGGCGCATCTCCGTACCGACGACTAACGCCCATGATAACGATTTAACCCTTGCGATAGCTGAAGTTCTTGACATACACGTGGACACCGCATATGGTGATTCCCGCGCAAAGATGGCATCAACAAGCACATAATAAACACTGATACTCGATATGCACTCCTTCAAAGCGTCGTGAAATACGAAGAGAAACGCTACGCGCGTCGTGTCTTCCCTCTAGCCTGGCCGTTACTTCTCACAGAGCGAGCGGGGAACGTGGTGTGACAGCCAGGCGAGCGTCGGAGAGCTATTTATAGACATGGATGGATGCTATGAGCGAGGCTTGAGCTAAAGCTGCCACCTCACGGTGTGTTAAAGCGTTGACGAAATTAAACTTGCACTGGAAACGCGCCGAATAGGACGGTCGTAGCAACGGCGCGTTTTAAATGCGGAGCATTTCATAGTCGCACCTGCGGCGTCGGCCGTCGTTCACACCCCAACTGCGCATGCTCGGCTCGTCTGGTGCCGGCAGCAAGCCTCTCCTTTCTCTCCCTCCCTCCCTCCTCTCGATCGAACGCGGGCGGTGTGTATATAAGCGGCGAAGCGCCCGTTCGGAATTCAGTCAAGGGCGTCTTGGCTTTCGCTTGACTTTACGCTTTGCTTGACTCGAGTAGATGCGATGGAAGCAACAGTATTTTCAATCAGCGTCCCACCACTCGTTGAAGGCAACGTTACCCCACCCTCACTGTCGTCGGCGTCAACAACAGCAAGCAACGCAGAAGACAAGGCTGCGAAGAGACGAGCATACGACGCTGAACGCAAGCGTTTGAAGCGAGCTGCGGACCCGGAACTTCGTGCTCGAGAAGCTGCTGCAAGACGGCAACGACGGGCTGCGGATCCTTCACTCGGGGAGCGAGAAGCAGCTGCGAAACGGCAACGACGGGCTGTGGATCCTGAACGTCGTGCTCGAGAAGCAGCAACCGTTCGTGAACGTCGAGCAGCGGATCCATCACTCGGGCAGCGCGACGTTTCTGCGAAACCCAATTACGCAACATTCACGCGATACCCCCACCACTCTGCAACGCATTTACTCGAGTTCCCCCCGTGGGAAGATGCGGGCGACATTTTTTGTTTTTTTTTTTCGAGCCTGGTGGCACAGATGTCACCGCCCCGTTATAAAGAGGACGCACATAGCATCCATCCATCAATCCAAGAACATTGCGAGAGGAAAGTGCGAAAGATAAAAGGCGCGTTCATGTACCCTTCGTAATCTGTTTGGCGGTAGCTCAGTGGGCTGAACGTCCGCCACCCATCGTCGCGGACTGAGAGGTCGTTGGTTCGACTCCCGTCAACGGACCTTGTTCGTATGCCTTTTTTTCTTTGTCACCTGATGGCGTTCATTTTGCTGACGTACGTCCGTGACGGAAATACGTCATAAAAGTCTTCGTGGACCCCAGCATAAAACACTTTCGTGTTAAAAAAGCTCACGAGGACCTTTATGCATTCGCATAAGATGACTCGTAGGCGAAAAACCATCTACTTTTATTTTGGTCATTTGTATTGACCCGCCCACAAAAGCTTTCTGCACTTAGCGTGGTTTTGCACTGCCTCCGGGATCGGCGGCATTGCAAGCTTTCTGCAACAGACTTGCCTCCAAGATCGGCCCACCTACGACTAAGCGACGATGTCGTATGATGACTTTAGCATGTTACGTCACATTATAATTGAGGAAGAAGTAACGCCACTATGACGTCACGATAACGTCACAATTTTTCGTGATATGCGGCGTCATGATGACATCACAGGGTGACGTCGTCGCATAATGATATTCTTTTTTTTCGTCACTCGTGTTGACGCCGATGCCAGTCTCGCGAAGTATCTTCAGGTCTCGCCAAATATCGAAGGCACCGACGGTAAATGTTCGCGTTTGATGAGGCATCTAAGGCTTTCGCCTTAATAAAGACGCAGTGTTCCTCTGAGAAACGTTTCTATGATTTATTTAAACGAGAGCATGGGTGAAGTATGCTAGAAGATACTCGCATGGGCGGAAAATCTGAGGCAGTTGCTATTTTCTACGACATATGGCGGCCACAGTAAACTGCGTTCGGTAAGTGAGGCGTCGAGCGGTTGATTCTGGATAGCGTAATTACTTATTTACAAACCGTCTCCCTTTGGACGGACAGGGGCGGTATTGTTTCCCCGGTGTCACATGAATTAAAGGCGTGCCCCTTTCGTGTATGGTTTCAGGATGAAAATTGAAACGTGTAACTGCTGCTTAGATTGCAAGGGCTGCACCCCGCAGTGCTCTTGATGCATTATATGCTGTCATATACTGCCCCAATTAAGGCAACGAAATTTCTGGAACGACACATGTTGATTTATTTATTGCGCGAATGGTTGATATGAGCTTCTGTCAGCGATTCAGGACCTATATACAACATTCATTTGTTCTAAACACTTGCGCAAACTACTGCACATATCCATCTCACAGCGAATAGTGCACTTGCACATAGACAAAGGAATTGCAAGCTTCCCGAAATCGCGTTCGTCCCATCACTATACATTTCTAATGGAAATGAGAACCAGAACTTGTCAGACTACCAACGCATTCTGTTGAACAGATAAGCCTGAGGCATACGAGAATACTACTGACGGCTGGAATTATCTGATTGGAACATTCAAAACATCAAAGCGCCCCTCACACACACTTTGTAAACGCTTAGCTGAAGGTAATTACGATTCTTGTTTACATAGCTCATCATTTTTAAGGATAACAGATCAAAATGAGGCTCTGCCCATTCTCGGAGCTCAGACCTTACGCTGTGAGGCTTAAAGTAGGCGGGCTGCGAAAGTGCACCGGAATTCGAGAGCTTCACGCCGGATATACGGTGCACTAATCCTTTGCATACGCTGACACTTTAGGCGCAGATCTTTGGACACTAGGATCTTGTACTAACAAGAACTAGCCGAAGCTTCGTGGTAGAATCGCACGTGACGAAGTTGGCACGTGTAAAATAATGATGCAACCCGTTCGAGACTGAGAATGTATAGAGCGACAGTGGGAAAAAGACGATGTTGCAGAAATAATCAGTGATGGAAAATTTTTAGCACAATCCAATGTCTACACTAATATAGATGGAACACACTCACATAGAGAGGTAATGTTTACTACTGCTCATGATTCCCCAAAAACAATGGTAAGCAAACTTCCCTTCTGACGAGATTAGTCTGCATGACAGTGTTTAATGGATCCCAAGCATCGCATCGAACGTCGGTTTGAGGGAGTTAAATTATGCGATGTTTGGTTTTGTGAACGTGCTGGCCTTTCTTAGAAGGGAAGAAGGCCGTTGTCGGGAACAAATATGTTAGCGAGTCTATAAGTACGAAATGAGAATCCGAAGTTTGTCGTTGAAGTCATCTGAAAATGTCTCAGAGATATGGTCGCTTAATTGTGAAGACGAATCTACAGGCAAATTACATCCAGTACTTGGTTCTTTGGAAGCCAATCTTCAGCCATAGTTAGCATACTCTCTCGAGCTACAGGCGGGTCTCGCAGGATTCTATGGGAACAGAAATAGATCGGTAACGATTGATGCCATATATATATATTTGTTTCCAAAGGCAGGCGTTATTCCATAGCGCAAGGCTTTCTCCTGCCTGTGTACAAGCAGGTTCCGATGAAGCTGTGATGGGCACTGGGCCTCCGGGGCGTGATCGATTGAGTAACAAAAAGCAGGGTACATGTTAGCAGGTGACGTCTAGACGAGAAAAGATCGATGCTTCCACGGCAAGCACTCGAGGATGCGGAGAGTGCCGTGTGCAACTGTGTGGAACAAATGGGTGTGGGTTGTTACTGTCGCTGACGCACTCAAGGCGTAGTACTCGCCGGTAAAGCGCCATCTTTCGTGCAATGTGGATCCCGTCTTCGAAGTCGCAACCTGTATTGACTCCCTTGGGTCACTGTTCGCTCGCGCCTGCGTGGTGACGTCATACGAAGCCGGTCGATGTCAGTTTCATAAAGGGTTGAACAAGCTTTCTCGCAGCCATTGCACCCAGCTCGTTCTTGTGTGTGCTTGACTACGATATTGCACGGTGCACAACAGTGTACTCAAAGTTACTTGTAGTAATGATTGCTCGAGAGCTACCTTACATATAATTTGAAATCAAGGAATCAATTCTATTTGTATAACAACAATTAAGATTAGCTTTACAGTTTATATATATATATATATATATATATATATATATATATATATATATATATATATATATATATATATATATATATATATATATATATAAACCACAGTAACAAGCACCATTTCGCCTTCCTTTTTAACGCTGGGAGAGCCTTCTGCCCAGATCATAAGATAGGGATTTTGGTCTTCCGGGTGTGGCGAGGAACTGCGGTGTGGGGAATTGTATATGTGATCAAGCCCACCCGCTTGAGCGGCGACCGCATGAGCGGCTGCGTTTCCCCCGTCCGTGCCAGTGTGCCCCGGTTTCCAGAGTATTTCAACATTTGTCCCGATGTCTTGAATTCTTTTTAGCTTTCTTCTGGTGTCGTTGCCTACAGCATCTTCAGTCGTTATCGCCGTTAGTTCAGTCCCTATCTTAAGATCTGGGCAGAAGGCTCTCCTGTAGCAAAGCACTGATGCATTACATTCGCACTAAAATGAAAGCACACAGCAAAAGCCGACTAAGTGGAAGCTACACCAATGCGCATACTAAATGACAAGGATGGGTTTACTCGTCAACAAGAAATTTTTGTAAAACAAAGTTACGGCCAACTCTGCATACACACCACACATACTAGACAAATGGCAGCAAGCTACCCGACCTTCGATTGAAAATACTTCTACGCGATGCACACACTGTCAGACGCTGTGCCCAATAGATTTAGAACATCTCATTTGGACATGCGCAGCTTTCTCAAAAGGCAGACGGCACATTGAACACCTGCTGCACGCCGACATGACAGCTCCACGTAACTTAATAAAGTGTTACCATGAAGCCCAAGAAGCTCTCGGAATATACGGTAGTCAAAGTGGCCTGTTTCGAGTGGTGTAGGAGAGGTCGACTGACTCGTGCGAAGGCGTGACGTGAAGATGCCCGTTACGCCTTTCCCACCTTATCCCCAACAGCGACCAAGAGTCGTCCTTTTATTTCAATAAAGGTCACATTCATTCATTCATTTTAATGCCAAGTTGGTGATAAATTATTCGCGAGAACAATTTCACTTCTTCGTCGCTCGAGCTTCTCGCTACTTTTCTTTTCGAGGACGTGAAATGCCCCCAAAGTTCATGAAATGCCCGTGTTTTAGCACACCACACTTCAGCCTTCCGCAATAAAAGCGTGCAGTGCTGTGCGTTCTATATACAATTTTTACTGGCCTTTAAAGGGGTCATGAAGCACCCCTTGGGCTTGTTGAAAAAACACAACCTGCGGAAAGCTGACACGGCTAAGAACTGCTCTGCAAAATATTACAGTCGTGCGCGCCGCGTAAAGGCCCCAAGCGGAGCGCGAAGTTGCCGTTTCCTCAGGCGCCCTCTTTTCAAACAGAGGCCGGTTCTCACTCTCGTCGGTATGCGAATCACAGCGGGAGAGCGATCGCGTTTCATGACGCGCGCTGACGTAACTTCTTACCCCCGTGCCACCCCTCCCTGTCTAGCTTCCAGTGCGCCCGTCGGCACGAGAAAAGAGAGAAAGCGCTGAGAACGTGTGCCAAACCCCCGTAACTCCGCTGATTCTTGACGGATTCGAGAAATTTTTGCGGCAGTCGATTCGGGAGGCAGTAAACTCCGATACAAAGGTCATTAGATCATTACTTGGAAAAGTGGTTCACGACCCCTTTAAGAGTTTCGTTGATGTTCCGTCTAAAGCTGAGCACACCCAAAGGTAGCGCTTCAGGCTTTCGGATGTGTACGGGGACAAATACAACTGGTGTGAGTAAAACACAAGAGGTCGCTGCTGAATAGAACACAAATAATAAGTGCGGGAAGTTTAGTTTTGATACGCGTACGTCGTTGGTCGATATATCATAATTTAACTTCGTCCTCTTATTTGGAGTATTGGGAAAGAATGGTATGATTAAAGTCATAAAGGAGAGGCGGGTCAGCATACAAGCTTTGCGGCAGTAGCGGAGCATAAGTACACTCCGAGGCTTTGGTTTAAATGCCGGCTATCATAAAAGAACACTATTCAACACAATTCAGCAACACGTTGTTCTAATAAAAATAATTTTTGGAGTTTGACGCTCCAAATCCACGATATGATTACGAGAGACGCCATCGTGGAGGGCTCCGGAAGTTTCGACCACATGGGGTTCTTTAACGTGCATCTAAATATAAGCACACGGGCCTCCAGCATTTCGCCTCCACCGAAATGCGGCCGCCGCATGCGGGATTCGAGCACCATAACCACTAGACAACCGTGGCGGGTCAATACCTTATCCTGCACATTAGTCCCTGATCCAGCACGTTGCGTATTGTTCACAGCGCTGCACGCAATTCTCGATGCGAAAAACAATACAGCGCTTGGTAGGATGGCCGATGCTTTCTTCTGTTTTGATGGCTGCTGACAGCCAGCAAAACACACTTTCTTTGTGTGATACACTTTCTTTTTCTCACGCGATACCTTTGTTGAGGTCTTGAGCAATCTGTGTCGAGGTATTCACCGAAATCTCGACAATTCGTGCAGAACGCGTTTGGCCGCTTGTATGCACACGATTATTGTGTTTGGTTTACGAGCGCCGCCATTTAGGCTTTTTGCGCGAGCCATTTCTTGCTTTTGTGCGTTTCTATGTGACGTTAACAGTCACGCAAAGTGGTGAGCGCCTAAGGGGGAGCGAACAAAGTTGTAAGTAATCGTACAGCGTCTTTTACGCGTATGAGTTTACCGTAGTACCCAACTAGCGTTGAAAGTTGGGCGAGTTGGTACAGGATCATCTTATAACAAACTGCGCATAAGGACAGGACACAAGGTCTGTCATCCCTCTCTTCTTTCCTTTGTCCTGTTCTGCTGCGCAGTTATTAAAAGATGATACCGTATTCTGTCCATTTAGATGCAATAGATAGGGAACTGCAACGTTAACAACCCAACATGACTGTGTGTGTGTGTGTGTGTGTGTGTGTGTGTGTGTGTGTGTGTGTGTGTGTGTGTGTGTGTGTGTGTGTGTGTGTGTGTGTGTGTGTGTGTGTGTGTGTGTGTGTGTGTGTGTGTGTGTGTGTGTGTGTGTGTGTGTGTGTGTGTGTGTGTGTGTGTGTGTGTGTGTGTAGGAATGAAGAAAGGGTAGACGCACTGATCTCCACTAGGTTTGCTGAATGGCGCTTTACTGCTGTCACGGCCGGGCGCGCGCACGGCCACCGGACGTTTAAGGGCTCGTCCCGGAAGTGGGTCGTCTGCTGCGCTTCTCAACCGCCGATTAGCGTTCATTTTGGCTTGTAGTTCACACCTCATTGCATTTTTGAAGACGTAATTTTATTCCAGACCACAAACACCATGCTACATGAACATGCGACGCGAATATGACGCAGTATTTAGCAGAGAAAAGGAAGGAAAAGGTCCCTTGTGTCTTGGTTTTAGCGGACAAGGCGCAGCTCGAATGGGATTCACGCTGGCGAGCGGATACTACGACCGGTGTAAATGTGCACGTCTTACAATAAACAGTCGTAAAATAACTCAGCCGACAATCAACCAGCGCTCACGAAAAGACGATAAGCGAGTTCGATATCAACGCGAAAGAAGCTAACCGGCACAGAAGTTTCGGTTATGGGGCTGCTGCATGCTGAGAACAAAAGTAACCTGCGGTGACTGCGCTGCTTGCTCCTTTTATAACTAAAAAAGAAAACGAAGACATTAGAACCCTTCGCAGTAATGCAAGCAAAAGTATGCAAATATATTCGTAACCAGGGCGTAGTGAAAGTTTTACCCAAAGTAAGTTTTACTAGATTAATAATTTCTGTGGTGTTAGGAGCTGAAATTACGCTATAATAATGAATCACGCTTAGAGAAGGGCTCCTAATAAGTTCGACCACCGGGGATTCTCTCACCTGCACTGACATCGCACGGTACACGGACCTCTAGCATTTCGCCTCCATCGAATGCGACCGCCCAGGCCGGGATCGAACCCGCGCACTTAGGGTCGGCAGCCGAGCACCGTAGCCACAGAGCCACCACGGCGACAGTTTTGCTCTAGAGGAAAAATTTATGGCTTCACGAGCACATACATTGCTCGTTATGAGGGACAATAACCCAGTCTGCACAGTGATGCCCATTGTAAACCGACATTTTCTACTTTGATTCGCCAAGTGGTTACAGCTTTTATCGACAATTTTAGCAAATGCTGTACAGTTTACGGCAGAACAAGCAGGCATTTTTGGCGGAATGCGAACGACACCGGTCCAAACGTTGCAGCAACTACGCTTGCACGGCGGCCATTTGCCGAACTTCCGGGACGAGTGCTCTAACTTCCGGTGACCGTGCGCCGGAGAGTTCGAAACGCCACCCAGCAAACCTAGCAGAGGTCAGTGGGTAGACGATCTATAGAGTACCATATACTCTACTTTGGGAACGCGGTAACGCGTACCTCTAAAACAGGCACGGGGTACAAGGACAAGGACATGACGTCCTAGCAACAGTACCTAGGTATGCAACCGAGCTAATTGGTGTGTATCTACGATGTATGGCAGCATCAACTTTGACAAAGAACGAAGAGAGAACGGCAGCGCTTATCTTCGTTTGTCGCTATTCTTTCATCCTACCTAAGTGCCCACTGTCATTTGCTGTACTTAATTAAGAGCAATATGCTTTTCATTACGTGAGAGCTGCATGCAGCTGACATATCTGCTTACAGCTTTGAAGGAGTCAGTATGCAACTGCACAGGTCGGTAATCTCATTCATGAGTCGACTCACTCAGACTCACTCAGACTCGCTCAGACTCGCTCAGACTCGAATCAAGCCGCGAGTCTGAGTCTGAGTGAGTCCGGGTGAGTAATAGATTGGTGAGCTTGAGTCCGAGTGAGTCCAGTTGAGACAGATTATGGTGAGTCTGATTCCGAGTGAGTCCGGTTGAGGAAAATTTTAGTGAGTCTGAGTAAGCCCATAAGCACAATATATATTTTTGAGCGAGTCTGAGTAAGCTCCACACTTTTGCCGACCATAGGTCCTTTCCACTGAACTTCAGCATTACAATCAGCCTTACGCTAGCTCACGCTTATACTCCTGTCTATTCATACATACTTCAACGCGCTAGTATTCATACGCCAGCTCAATATTTATGGATCAGAACCATCAGTTAAGGAGGGGGAGTGGGGGAGGTGTCTTGATCTCCCCCCTATGACTCTTTCATGGGAAGTTATTGATAAAAATATCTCGTGCGAGTAATCTCTTTCAATAAAAGTGTCCCTACTGGATTGCAGCCACTGATAAATCGTGTTTGAATGTAAGATATCAAAAGCCGCCAAGTAGAGCAGTGATTATACGAGATATTGGTGCACCACGGACCATGGTGCACCAATATCTCGCATAATCGACAATGCTTTGTCGACCATGGAGAGTATGGACACCATGAGTTAAGTTTGGGTCGATGGAGGTGATCCCGATGGTTCGGATGATCGTGGCGACACGTTGAAGGACTGGACAGGCCCGGTTGTTCAGATACTGGCAAACTTGAGTTTATTTACACATTTTTACACTGTATGACAAAACAAAGGCCGGGGCGGCCACTGAACAGCTCTCGCGACAACAACTGGGCTGGGCCCGCAACAAGCGTTCAAGCCCTTAAGAGAATATCTCTAAGTCCTTCGTCCCTGGATCAGAGTCGGCGCCAAGCACGACCTCTGTCCCCTCCGCAATCTCTCCGTCGAGCACCAAGCTCTCCCCCTCCTCTCCTATTTCTTCCTTTAAAGGGCCAGTAAACAACCCCGATGTCAAAAAATTGTAATGAAAAGAAATATGCGCACTTTTGCTACGTGAACATGCTGCCGCAAGAATTTTGCGAGTACGTGCTATAATAAGAAAGTTACAGGGGTTAGAACATCCGTTTTAGCTGGTTTCAAATTTTCGCGCGGCCTCACCACCCTTCTCCGCCACATGGAGGAAAAGGGGTAGCCCGTCGTCGTGACTCCGCCCACTTCGGCAACGTGACACGACGTCAACAATTGACGTCATGGGCGAGCTCGATCAGTCGCAATGCACTTCCGCTTGCTGCGGCTCCTTGTTGTTTATTGTTTATATTGTCGCACGTGCTCCGTAACTTGACGGGCAGTTTTCGGCTCTTCACTATTTTTAAACCTTTGTGACAGTTCACAATGCAGAAGGAATGCGTGCTTGCTTTCCGAGGCATCGAAGGGGCGCGAGAGAAAATCCTGGAAAACCCCGCTTGCCGCGCCAGCAAGCGCGACCCGTCCAAGCTACCGGAGATTACCCTCTCCCCGCTCGATTTGCAGCCGGCAACTGAACAACGCTTCAGCGTCTCTTCCTCTACATAACCACAAACAACAACATGTCGAAGGCGAAGTGCGTGCAGGTGCTATGCAGTGCGAGGAATATACGCGCGACAACTGCGTGGCCGAAACCGCATCACCGCAGGGCCAAAAAACAAGGCGCAGTTTCGTAGCGGTGGGTGGGAACAGGAACTGACGTTAACTTGACAATTCTTTGTTGAGACCTGGCTTAGACCAATCGACGAGCTCAGTGCTACGTCAACTCGGCGATCGCCGAGTTGACGTCACTGCGCGTACGAGGAGGATTGGTCAGGCGTAGGAAAGAAGCGCGGGAATTGTTTTTCGAAATGAAGGGTCTGCGCGGCGCGCAGCGCTGTAATATTCGGAAAACGTGATCGCCGCGGTCTACTGTACGGATTAGCGAGCTTGTTTGGCGGGTGTAAAAAAAAAGTCGCAGCCTGTTTACGGGCCCTTTAAATCCCCCCTGTCTCGTCTGAGACCGCCTTACGGGACCAACCCTTTTTTGATACTCCACCAATGAAGCAGAGAACTTTGTTTCTCTCAGAGACGTGTCTCCGCTTCCGCGTTCCTACGCTTTGCTGCCCTCACTATGCGGCAAGCCAACTAAAACGCCATCAATCACATACACTGTCAACGTACACTGAAATGCACCACACCAAGGTGCCCAGTTTACTATGCCGTCTCGAACCTTGTCTGCGACAAGATGCCGCCGCCTGTTGCAATTACTGCAAAACCACATCGGTGCTCCTTCAGTGAGGACCGTCGCGACGGCGACACATTGTTTACGTTGTCAGTCTCCGTGAGATCGCTTCCGCCGTACGGGTGACTCCGCCGCGAAAGGAGCGGTCGACAAAAGGTCGCGGGGTTCGGCTACAAACGCGCGGGTAGAGGCGAACGGCCTAATAGGCCTCCCAAGCTCGGCCAGGGGGCGCTGCGGCGCACGCGTTTCGCCGCCTTTCTAGCGAAAACCGGTCGCTCCCCTCTCCGCGCCTGCCTTTTGACTGCGCTGTCTCCGCACGTTCAGGCACCCTGCACGCGCTGTTCTCTGCTCGCCGTGCACGTGCAGCTTCACGTGTCGCTTGCTCTGAAGGTTTAGAAAGATCCCAGAGATGGAAAAAAACGTTTTAACGGCGGGAATCTTACCAGAGGAGGACGGTTGATCGACCACCTTTACGGGACCGAGCAGGTCGTCAAGGGCGATGCTGTTTGTGCGAGCGCTACGTGCGTGCAGATGCTGAACGGGCACATTTCTTTGACATGAGTAGGGAGGTGACTGCGCGAGTTCTGTAATTATGTTACCGGTAAAACGCACATTCGTTGCGGCAGTCGTGTATACTCGGAGCTGTCAGCAACCAACCAGCACGCTTTCGAGTGCGTTTTCTATTGATAACTTTTCAATTGCTTAGATGCCAAGTTTGTCGTGCGGCTTTAAATTTATTATGAGCTCAGTGTGAAGAGCATAAATTTACATCTGCCCTGTTGAGTCACTGGCTGCATCGCAATGCGCAGTGTTCAGTTTCGTGGGAGTTTCACTTTTGCCGAGGTTTGCATCGAATGATAACAACATCGGATCGCAAGTTTAATGTCGCGTTGGATTTTTTTAGAGCTCCCTTTGACAGCATAATGATATACGCAAACAAAAAATAAATAAATATTTCATGCCCACTTCGACGATGCATGTTTCTTGCAGAGGCGTGTTTCATTTCGAATAATATCGACGCCTCATCACGCACCGTGTTCGCTTATTCGAATGTCGCTTTGGTTGTTTCGACAGCTCGCTTGGTCAGCATCATATTATACAGGGGCGTAGCCAGGGGGGGGGGGGGGTCAAACCCTCCCCGAAAATTTTCAATTTTGCTTGCGTATATGTACACGCACACATACAAACGCACGAACAAACATACATAAAGTATGGTTGGACCCCCCCCCCCGAAAAAATTTCTGGCTACGCCCCTGATACTATACAATACCCACTGGGATCGCGCATGTGTGTGATTATGCCGAGATTTGTGCCCAATAATAAGCGCATCTGAATTCGCGAAGCCATCGAAAATTTAATTGCCACCTTGGTTCTTTTTTCAGCTCGTTTCCAAAGCGGCATGCAAGGCTTTTTATTACGTGCCGAACGCATGACATTAATACGAGGCACGCCGCGGTGGATTAATTCGGATTAATTTCGGCCACCTGGGTTTCTTTAACGTGTACGTAAATCTAAGTACGCCGGTGTTAGTGCATTTCGCTCCCATCGAAATGCAGCTGCTGTATGCGTGAATCGAACCCATGACCACGATTTTAGCAGCGCAACACTTCAGCCTTCTAAGCAATCACGGCGTGTCGCATGCAATAAGGTCCGCATGCAAGGCCAATATAAACGCTCAGTGCAAACATACAGCTTAATTCTGTTTACAGGGAACCGCGACGGGAAATGTACCGCAATCAGCTGAATTAAACACTTAGTACTCACGGTACGTTATTTAAACTGTGGTGTAATAAGCCCAAATGCTCCGCTGCTGTAACATTACAAATGGTTGACTCGGAAAGCCAGCGCGCAATCTCGAAACGTACAGCGGCTGTCTATTTGTTGTAACTTCGGTTCACAAACGCACTTCCCTTTCAAATGAGCACGATCATCGCGTTTCTCCCCGTTAATAGTTCGTAATACTGTGTACGACAAAAACTGCTTCAAGGTGACAAGACCGCGAAAGCATCGCGGCGAACTGCCATAATCCACTCTTGACGCCTCTGCTCCTCGGACTGCTTGCATTGGAAACGGTAGAACATGACAGGAAGTTTTCGGCTCTTCGACATTTTTAAACTTTTGTGACAGTTCACAATGCAGCAGGACTGCGTGCCTGCTTTCGAGTACGACGAAGAAACGGCACCCATAGCGTGAAAAATGCGAGATAAAAGCCCCGGGGAGCACGTTCTCCGCGCGCGCGATGGGAAAACCAAGCAAGAGCGACCCGTCCCAGCTACCGGAGTTTTCCCCTCTCTCCGCTGGGGCGGCGGACGGCGCTGCGCAAACTTGAGCGTTGGAGGCCTATGGCCCTTCCGAGCGCCCCTTTTCCGTCTCGCGCCGTCTGCGATTAGTCACCGTTGATCCGTACTGGGGAAATCGTCCCCCGAACATAACTCCATGGTCGACAAAGCTTATTTATGCTACAGGACTCATGAGTCGATTCCCTCAGACTCATTCAGGCTCAGATTGAACCGTGAGACTGAGTGAGTAACATATTGGAGAGCTTGAGTCCGAGTGAGCGCGGTTGGGAAAAAAAAATCACAGCATATCCACGCGGTGAATGATGATGAGTGGGGCGAAGCTACGGAAGGAATCATCTGTAAACCGTGAAACTCTTCCGTGAAATGCGCCCAGTACATAATATAAAGAGTGTGAAACATCGTGTATATATTAAACATCAAACTTTTATTGTACTGTTGGTTTACGTGGTCCCTTCATTATCACTTGTGATCGGTGAAATGCAAGGAAGAAGTCCGCTCCCGAGCGAAAGAGCGCCAAGAGCGACCGCATTCCCCGCTCGCCCTGTGCGAATTAAAGGCAAGGCTAGAGGGAAGACAGGACGCGCGTTCCACGACGCGAGGTCGGTAGCATGCCCAACGAAAGCCAACGGAACGCGATCGTGCAAGTGCTCCGGCTTCGCATCGCCTCATGGTTCCATTTAGCGTCCCAAAACCAAATATATTGCTCAAGGTGTGGCTTGCGTTTTCGTAGAAATAATTTCTTTATCATGTACATTAAGACGAAAAGTTGAAAGCTCACTAGAGTGTATCGCCCGCAAAGTATGTCTTTTAGTGTGATTTAACTCTCGTACGGCAGGGTCCTCGCGCCGTTGCCGGTCCACCTCGCCCGTTGACGATCGGGCGAGGTGGCTACATACAACAACTACTACTACACTTTAAGAAAAACATCTGGCGTTCTTTCGTTCTGCTTTTACAAAACATCTGGCGTCTTTCGTTGGTTTATTTCATCAATCAACGGCGTTTTGAACAAAATTTTTATTGTTTAATCACGCACAGG
The DNA here is from genome assembly GCF_013339695.2 of Rhipicephalus sanguineus. Classification (NCBI taxonomy): domain Eukaryota; kingdom Metazoa; phylum Arthropoda; class Arachnida; order Ixodida; family Ixodidae; genus Rhipicephalus; species Rhipicephalus sanguineus. The sequence goes on along the minus strand of NC_051179.1, from coordinate 38,531,511 downwards.
AGAAATCTCACCAGGCACTACCTTGGAGGTAAACAATGGCTGCTAATGGGAATGAGAGACAGAAGAAGTCGGCTTTTAGCTAACACTTAACTTCTACTTCTACTAACGCTTCCTACTGGAACATGCCAATGGCTGCTAATGGGGAATGAGAGACAGAAGAATTCGGCTTTTAGATGCGAAGTATCTTAAGGCGGAGCTCAATCCGGTGGTGGTGGTGGTGGTGGTGGTGGTGGTGTGCGGCGTGACCACCATTACTGCGCATGCGCATACCCTCTCCACACACCTCTCCACTCACCCTCTCCCATTCCCCTTTCCAGTTTCCCTTTCCACTTTCCCTCTCCACATTCCCTCTCCCCTCCCCCTTTCCACTCTTCCACTGAAACGCGGGCTAGACATGCCGAAATTCTCTCCTGCGCAACGCCGCGATGAGCTAGAGCGCATGCGCGTCCCCTCCCCTTCTCCCTCCTCTCCTACGCTGCCCTCTTCTCGCCCGCCTGTCGACCGCGTTCCCCGCTCGCCCTGTGAGAATTAACGGCCGGGCTAGATGGAAGATACGACGCGCGTAGCGTCCCTCTTCGCGTTCCACGACGCGAGGTCGGTAGCATGCCCAACGAACGCCAACGAAACGCGATCGTGCAAGTGCTCCGGCTTCGCATCGCCTCATGGTCCCCTTTAGCGGGACATGGCGTAATTTTTAGTTAACGCGCACGCTGCGAATTTTTTATTGTTCAACAACGCACAGGAGAAATCTCCCACCGGCACCACCTTGGAGGTCAAAGCGTAAGACTTGTTACGCACTACTACGACGACTACGAGGGACGAACGGGTGCCGCTTTAAGGAGCTTCGCCCCTAAAAAATTGCACCATTTCCCGCTAAAGGGGACCATGAGGCGATGCGAAGCTGGAGCACTTGCACGATCGCGTTCTGCTTGCGTCCTTTGGGCATGCTGCCGACCTCCCGTCGTGGAACGCGAAGAGGAACGCTACGCGCGTCTTGTCTTCCCTCTAGCCTGGCCGTTAATTCTCACAGGGCGAGCGGGGAACGCAGTCGGCAGGCGTGCGAGAGGGGAGCAGCGTAGGAGAGGGGGGCAGCGTAGGAGAGGAGAGAGATGGGGAGGGGACGCACATGCGCTGGTGCTCATCGCGGCGTTGCGCAGGAGAGAATTTCGGCATGTCTAGCCCGCGTTTCAGAGGACGAGTGGAAAGGGGGAGGGCAGAGGGGGAAGGGGAGAGAGGAAGTGGAGAGGATGAGGAGAGAGAGGGAGTGGAGAGGGTATGCGCATGCGCAGTAAGGGTGGTCACGCCGCACACCACCACCACCACCGGATTGAACTCCGCCATAAGATACTTCGCATCTAAAAGTTTAGTCAGTCTGAGACCCAGTGAGTACGGCTGAGGAAACTTTTTGTGAGTCCGAGTCTTAGTAATCACTAAGGGAAAAACATAATTCATGAGGGAGTCTGAGGGAGCTCCACATTTTTTGCCCACCTCATCTCCTATACTCGCCGACAACTTTTCTTGGCATTGAAGCGAAGGCTACAGAGCCGCAATGCACATATCCTACCGCTAATGAATGTAGTCCCACAATTGCGTCCGTATTTTCTGCGCGAGATATATAAAATGCTCCTTCATTTTCTACATGTAGCTTTTTGTGACGGAACACAGCACACACAAGCGAGATATCTGCATTTCTTTTACTTTACACGTTGTCACTTCGCGTTTTTGCGTGCGTGAAAAAGTCGCGCCTTTTACCCGTACCTTAGACGCTAAGCAGCGTTTGCGTCGAAGTGCAACGCTAGCCATCACACTCCACGGCGTTACGAGACGCGCGCCAAACCGGACTACTTCGCGTAGCAGTACATGCGCAGACGCTCCGCCCCCGTAGCTTTCCCTTCAGTGCCAAGAAAAGTTGTCGGCGAGTATAGAAGTCGTCGATTGCTGTCGGAGACAATTTCATCATAACCGCGAAAAAGTCTAACACACACAACAACCCCTTATGATTCACTAGTTGCTGCCTCTCTCCTTCGCGCAACTATGGGCGCGAAATCGCAAACCGTGCTTCGATCTCCACTGCTAAAAACAACGTCATCAAGAGCAAGGTTCATTTAATAAAGAATGTGGTTCATGATAGGGACTTATTCTTTAATGTACCTGCTTGGTCACAGAACGTATCGCAGGCGATTTTGCCACATGCGTGTCATTCTCTTTTATGCGCGTCGACACCTGGCAGCTTCGTAATGAACTGTAGCGTTGGAGTTTGTTGTGCTCCTTGGTTGTGCTCTTGAACAGGCGGCAGTAAGCAACTATAGGCTATCTTAATGCGTACGCGCGTCAACAATAGGCAACCGTAGCACGCGCGTCAAGCGCCGCCACTGTAGTGTACTTATTCTGGTACGCTATTATAGTCGCGACGCTTCACGTGAAAAACAAAGAAACCAAGACAACGAAGCGCTAAGAGATATACAACAAAAAAAAAACCCGCATTTCCCCGAAGGGGAGTATGAGGAAGTGCGAAGCACGGGGTGATGCTATGAGGGGGCGCGCGTGACTAAACTGCAGAGCCGAGCGAAGGAGACGGCAGCGAGAGAGCACGCGCCAGCCGACCCACGGAGGTCTGGCCGTTTTTAAGTGCAAAGCACTTTTACTGATGATGATGATCTGTCTTCCGAACTCGTTCCAAAGAACCCGCAACGCGTTCAACTTGTTGGCGGCGTTGCGCACGCCCGAGATGGGGCTCAGGTTGTTGTCGAACCACAGTCGATCGCACACCGCTCAGCTATATCCGAAGCTGCGGTCCAGCAAGTCTCGCTTGAAGCGCGCGTCCGGCCGATCGAATTCGAGGGCCCGCGCTCGCTCACGCATCGCGCGTCCCCGCGCCAGATCGGCTTCGGGGTGCTCGGCTCGCTTCGCACGCTTTCGTTCGGCGTCTCGCCGCCGGCCTTCATCACCACAGGCAATGCGCGGGGCGCGCGCAGCCACGGAGCGGAGGGCGGAGCGCGCGCAGTCACGTGGGGCGTGACGTCGCTGCGCCGTTGCTACAGACGCTCCTCTCCGCTCCTCGCGCCGTTGCTATGGGACGGCGGATTCAGGGTCGCTTATAAAGTGCATTCGCACTTAAAAGAGCTTCTCACCGGCGAGGTGCAGCGCCTAGCACAATGTCTTTGTGTTAAAGTCCTCACCTTGTGATCTCGTCTTGTTAAAGCTAGACTTGCGCATACACTGAGACCAACGATCCCGTGTTTCTGCACGAAGCCACGACATGAGCACGAGATGTGAGATACTTTAACAAACGAACTGTGCGACGGTGGCTGTCTGTCCATCCACTTTAACGGATATTACTGCACATGTATATTAGACCTGAGCCTGCATTTGTTAGATGGCAGTAATCATTACCGTGGCAGTGGATGCGGAAAAATGTTTCCTAATCCACGGTTTTCAACTACTCCCCACGTGAAGCCGCCGCGCCCAACGTTATGTTCGTGTCGGTTTATCGCTGCTGACGCAATTGATTCGAGTTTATTGCCGGGTCGCACAATAGATGGCTTGCACTGACGTCACTGAAACAGCCACATTGAGGCACCAACATGGTGGGATGCGAACTTCGTGATGTCACGTTAATGTTATCGGTACATCGCATGCTTGTTTCCGCGTTACTCATGCACAGAGGCCCAATAGCGTTCCAGCAACGTCGTTATCACGCTGAAGCAGGTTAATCGCCGCGTGGTTATACTGCCTTGACGTCATCTCAGCCACCATGTTGGAGCCATGTTGTGCGTCCATGACGTCACGTGCAAGCTATCCATAAGTTACGCGATTGCAACCGACGCAGACATAAATGCACAACACGAGAAGCTGCGTTACACCACAGGGTTAAACGATAAGCGGTCTCGGCTGCACAAATACGTTGCTACGCGCTCGCAAATGGCAGATAGAGAGGACGGATAAGAATTCTCGGTGTCGACACCATTCATTTGCTAAAGACTTGAGTTCTCGGCTTACGCACCTCGTAAGATGTGCAGGAACAGTAAGTAAATAAAAAAAGAACACCAGTAGGCACCTTGTCATTGCGACACTCTGATATTCAGACTCCATGAGTAAACACACTTCTGTTCTACAAGGGTGATGACAACGACAGCTGAGAAAAAAACGTTATTTTGTTTTTGCGTCAACGACGTAGGTGTGCTTCCTTCACGCCTTAACGGGTAAGACTCTTGACGCAACATGTCAGTAAACTTTAAGCCAGTGGTTCTCAGCCATGGATGTTTCCGGGACCTCTTGTGGACCGGTGGAAGTAATGAGGGACCCCTTGCAGTGAAAAGAAAAAGGGGGACGGGGAGGTTATAAATCAACACAGCATGCAGCGTGAAATAGGTGCCTTATATTTCTCCCTGGCTAAGAATGGTCAAATTAAAGTGCCACGCCAATCAGATGTCAACAGATTGTAAATAAGTTGTGCGGTCTGCAGCCACATACAACCTGTCTCTAGATATATTTGCTCTTAAAACTTGCAAGCCTAAAAAAGTATGCTGGAGTGCACATGTCGTAGAAAACTGCAACAAAAGCTTTACATCCATCTCATGGAGAAGGGAACCCAAGTCAGCTCCACCGTTATGCGCGCTGAAGCATACCAAAAAGCAGAAGGGGCCGTTTTCACCGGCACGGGATATAGTGTGCCTCCAAAACATGCGTTTTTTCCCCGAGGATGGGTTTTGGGGACCCCCAAAAACGGCTTCGCTGACCCCAGGGGGTCTGCGGATCCCCATTTAAGAACCGCTGTTTTAAGTATATCGCGTAGATTGCATTACAGAAACGCGGGTCCTTTTTTCTTCGTGTGTGGCAGGATAACGTCGATGCAACGCGTAGTTCTTTCTTTCATGCACAAGAAAAGGCGTTTGTATAACATTCTACTTCTCGGGCAAAGTACGGACCGTGACAAAATAAGCAGAGGAGAAAGGGGGGTGGGGATGGTAGAGGTGGGCAGAGAGCAGACAGACGGGTGCCAACTACCAACTGTTTATTAAGGGTAAAACGCAGAACACGAGGACGACTTTTAAGCCCGCGCAGTAGAGTGAACGCGTGACGTGAACATATCTATCACAAAGGCTGTTTTTAAAGAAAAGCGCATTTCTAAGGCATACAACGGGATTGATGTGTAGTAATAGCTGCAATGAGAGTCATAGGTCGGCAAAAAATGTGGAGCCCACTCAGACTCACTCATGAAATATAGTTTGTTCTTAGAGCTCAGTCGAACTCAGATTGACCAAAACTTCCTCAATTGGACTCACTCGGACGCAAACTCAGTGAAATTTTGCTCAGCCGGACTCACTCGGACTCAATCTCACGAAACTACTACTCACTCGGACTCACTCAGACTCACGGCGCTATCTGAGTCTGAGTGAGTCTGAGTGAGTCGAAACATGAGTCCGTTAGCGCATAATTGGTTTTCTCGACCATGGTGTCATTGCGCTTGAACACCAATATCGTGCATATAGTTGGTGCTCTACTTGGCGCCTTTTGATCTCGTAGCTTCAAATATGAGTTATGAGTGGTTGCAATCCATTAAGGACATTTTTATTGAAAGAGCTGACTCACACCAGATATTTTTATCGAGTACTTCCTGCGAAGGAGTTTACAGGGAGGAGGTCAACCTGCCCCCCCCCCCCCTTCTCCTTAACTCACACATCTGATTAATAAATATTGAGCTGGCGAATGAACGATAATGCTTTGAATTGTATATGTGAGTCGACGGGAGTATAAACGTGAGCCGACATAAGGCTGATAGTAACGCTGAAGTTCTGTAGATAAAAGCATAGGTCGGCAAGAAAGTGTGCAGCTCACTCAGACTCACTCAAGAAATATATTTTAAGCTTAGGGCTCACTCAAACTCAGACTCATCAAAATTTTCCTCAACCGGACTCACTCGGACTCAAACTCACTAAGGTTTTTCTCAACCGGACTCACTCGGACTCAAGCTCACCAAATATTACTCACCCGAACTCACTCAGACTCAGACTCACAGCTCGACGTGAGTCTGAGTGAGCATGAGTGAGTCGACTCATGAGTGAGTTTGCCGACCTATGTTGAGAGTACGCACCTGGGTGTCCGTGCCTGCACAGTTTCTTTTTTTTTCTTGGTGTTTAATTTACGAATTGTCACATATTTCCGGTAGTTTTAATAGTTCTAGGTATTGGTGTTTTTTTATTAACTGCACAGAGAGGAAAAAATAAGTTATATGCAGCACGTTATCTGAAATCTCAATATACAGTTGGGAACTTTTAACTGCCCATTCCGGGAAGTTTGTGAGGAAGATGAACGATCTGAGAATTGGGTACGCGAAAAAGAAATAGAAAAAAAAATCACAGCATATCCACGGAGTGAATGATGATGAGTGGGCGAAGCTGCGGTGGTTCATCGGTAAACCGTGAATATTCCGTGAATTCTGCCCAGTACATCATCACCGACGTCAGATCGGGCGCGTTTATACTAAAGGTTCGATGAGTTATGACGACTTGCAGCTCACTTTAATTTTACATGTACGCTGTGAATTTTTATTGTTTAGAAAACCATTGCTTTAGAAAACATCTGGCGTCTTTCGTTAAGCAGCTGGCGTCTTTTCGTTTTGCTTTAGAAACATCTGGCGTTCTTTCGTTTTGCTTTTAGAAAACATCTGGCGTCTTTCGTCGGTTTATTTCATCAATCAACGGCGTTTTGAACAAAATTTGTGTCGTTTAATCACGCACAGGAGAAATCTCCCCAGGCACTACCTTGGAGGTAAACAATGGCTGCTAATGGGAATGAGAGACAGAAGAAGTCGGCTTTTAGCTAACGCTTACACTTCTACTTCTACTAACATTTCCTACTGGAACATGCCAACGGCTGCTAATGGGGAATGAGAGACAGAAGAATTCGGCTTTTAGTTAACGCGCACGCTGCGAATTTTTTATTGTTCAACAACGCACAGGAAAAATCTCTCACCGGCACCACCTTGGAGGTCAAGATCTGGTACTAGCGTTACGACTGGTTGCGCACTACTGCTACTACGAGGGACGAACGGGTGCCGCTTTAAAGGGCCCCTCACCAGGTTTGACAATTTTGAGCTAACGAGCGCAATGCATACGCTGGGCGTTCACGATCACGTCTGCCAAAATTTGCAACGCTGCGCGCCGCGGAAATGGGTCAAATTTCAAGGTGAACGCTGCTTGCCCTTCCTCTCGCGGGCGCGCGGTTTAGAGAATGAGGGGATGACGTACATGAGAAAATGGCCCTACGCAGATGGTAGTGCTGTGACGTCGCTCCTCTACGTAGACGACTGTGCTCTGACGTCGCCAACAGTAGCACGTGACGCTGCGATAATTATTTGACACGACATGTGTAGTTTGTGTAATTTGTTGCTTGAATAGATTAATAAAACTTGAGAGAAATAATGAGACACACAAAGGGAATGTGTGCGTCTTTTTCATTTTTTTTTCGTGAATTGCAGCGACATGCGGGGCTAATGTGCCTCCCTTTCCCATGCGTTCGTGTCCCCGCGGTTAGCGCATCGAGCAGACGCCAGCCCTGGAAACGAAAGTAATGTTCTAGCGCGTTCGAACATTCATTATGCTCGTTCATTCTACCGCGTCCAAGGAAACGTTAATGCGGCACTGGCTCATGATACCGCCACTCTCGTGCCCGTACAAATGTCTCAACTTTCATGCCCGTCCCGCAGAGACAGGCAGTACACCACAGAGAACGCCGACAAAACGCCCACGGCCGCTACATAAAAAAAAGGTAGCGGCCGTGCAACGCCGCTCGCGTGCTCCGGCTGGCTCGGGCACGTCATGCGCACGTGACCATGCATGCGCATGACGTGTTCATGCGTATGTGTCAAGTGAAGAGGGCAGGGAAGGGATTTGGCTTGCGAAGGCTACACGGGGCGAGTGGCAAGGGTTTGAAACTCGCCTCCTCGCATCATGGTTTCGCGCCGCTACAAATTATTGTTTTTCTCAGCTCGTAATGAATCGATTTGAAAAATTCTTGCGGCATACAGCACTTCATTCGGCACACAACAACTTCCAGCGTCTAACTAAAATTTGCTATGTGGCCTGGTGAGGGGCCCTTTAAGGAGCTTCGCCCCTAAAAGAGCTCGCAACGTCGAGCGGTCGCCGATGACCTCATGACTAAGGCATGCTGCGAGGGCGTCCACCGATACCATATATGGAGATAAAGCGCTGCATGAGCGGAGTTCTTCCTGCGGCGGCTGTTGTGAAACGCGTCCATGCGCTCCCTTCCGCGGTCTCCCGGTTAGCGAGGCAGTCGCACTTCATCTTATCGCAAAATCAAAGCAGCTGGACAGCTGCGCTCAGAATTCGCATTAGGCAGTATCGTAATCGTAGGTGAATTTTTAGATGCGAAGTATCTTAAGGCCGAGCTCAATCCGGTGATGGTGGAGTGCGGCGTGACCACCCTTACTGCGCATGCGCATACCCTCTCCACACACCTCCTCTCCAATTTCTATCCCCCTTCCCCTCTCCACATTCCCTCTCCCCTCCCCCTTTCCACTCTTCCTCTGAAACGCGGGCTAGACATGCCGAAATTCTCTCCTGCGCAACGCCGCGATGAGCTCGAGCGCATGCGCGTCCCCTCCCCTTCTCTCTCCTCTCCTACGCTGCCCCCCTCTCGCCCGCCTGTCGACCGCGTTCCCCGCTCGCCCTGTGAGAATTAACGGCCAGGCTAGATGGAAGATACGACGCGCGTAGCGTCCCTCTTCGCGTTCCACGACGCGAGGTCGGTAGCATGCCCAACGAACGCCAACGGAACGCGATCGTGCAAGTGCTCCGGCTTCGCATCGCCTCATGGTCCCCTTTAGCGGGAGATGGTGCAATTTTTTAGGGGCGAAGCTCCTTAAGGCGGCACCCGTTCGTCCCTCGTAGTCGTCGTCGTCGTAGTGGTAGTAGTAGTAGTAGTAGTCGTAGTCCGTAACAAGTCTTACGCTTTGACCTCCAAGGTGGTGCCGGTGGGAGATTTTTCCTGTGCGTTGTTGAACAATAAAAAATTCGCAGCGTGCGCGTTAACTAAAAGCCGAATTCTTCTGTCTCTCATTCCCCATTAGCAGCCATTGGCATGTTCCAGTAGGAAACGTTAGTAGAAGTAGAAGTGTAAGTGTTAGCTAAAAGCCGACTTCTTCTGTCTCTCATTCCCATTAGCAGCCATTGTTTACCTCCAAGGTAGTGCCTGGTGAGATTTCTCCTGTGCGTGATTAAACAATAAAAATTTTGTTCAAAACGCCGTTGATTGATGAAATAAACCAACGAAAGACGCCTGATGTTTTGTAAAAGCAAAACGAAAGAACGCCAGGTGTTTCTAAAGCAAAACGAAAAGACGCCAGCTGCTTAACGAAAGACGCCAGATTTTTCTAAAGCAATGGTTTTCTAAACAATGAAAATTCACAGCGTACATGTAAAATTAAAGTGAGCTGCAAGTCGTCATAACTCATCGAACCTTTAGTATAAACGCGCCCGATCTCACGTCGGTGATGATGTACTGGGCAGAATTCACGGAAGATTCACGGTTTACCGATGAACGTCCGCAGCTTCACCCACTCATCATCATTCATTCCGTGGATATGCTGTGATTTTTTTCTATGTTTGTGATTCGAATAGCCTCTAATACCGTGGCGACTAGAAAAAAATAACGGAGAATTTGGAGAAGGACAAGCAAGGGAAGACCTCCCCTTGATTGTCCCCCTCCTAATTATTAAGGCTAAAGCCTTAGATGCCTCATCAAGCGCGAAAATTGACCGTCGGCGTCATCGCGGCGTGAGTACGAATGAGGCAAAAAATCATAATCACGTGATAACATCACCATATGACGTCAGCATGACGTCACAGACCGTCAAAATTTGTGACGTCACATGATGACATCATTCCGTGACATCGTCACTGGGTCGAAGCCGGGCCGATCACGGAGGCAATGCCGCTAGGCAATTAGGTGCAGAAAGCTTCCGGAGGGGGTGGGGGGGAGAATTAATACACCGAATGAGAAGAAAAGAAACATGGCTTTCGCCTTCGAGTTGTCTTAGGCGGATGCATAAGGGACCCTGTGAGTTATTTCTGTTTTTCGCGCCAAGTAACCGTAGTACTCCGCCCTGAGAAACGCCTCGGCTGGTATAGCGTCGTGTGGTTGGGCTGTCGAATGTTTAACTTAACGTTTTTTGTCAGTAGCATAAACACGAACAGTGTCCCGTGATAAAAGAGGAGCAGCTGGCGCCACACATACGTGCTTCAACCTCTTCTTAAATACACTTGAAAAAAAAAACACAAAGAAAAATCTGGTTACAAAATAGATTATGCTCAACTTGCGAAGTACCTCTCGATCTCGGGAAAATACTTGGACCTATGCCTTCTCCTTCTCGGCAAAGGGAAATTTTAAAATTTCTGTTCATGTTCCTCGAGGACGTCATCTAAATTGATCGACTGTAGAGTGGCTTTTTGTCTTCATTACGCGTCCCCTATACAGAGTGGCGTGTAGGCGCCTTATATACGCCGGCAGAATTCTCTGTTCTTCAAAAAGCGCCTTAATTCTCTCTGTCTCTCAAGGAGGTTAGCGACGACAAACGACGTTCTGTTTGTCATGTTATACAATCTCTGAATAACGCTGACACGTGTGCTTTGGACGCCGCTGTTACTTTGTATCTTCTCTTCCGTTCCGTTATACAATGAACGCTATGCCGAGAATTTTAAGCAGATAATGCTCAACAAAGGGCTCGCTATGCGGAAATGCTAAGCCTGCAGTGGTAGCCAACCGAAGCGCTAAATAGACAGGAGCTCGCACACGCGCGTAAGCGATCACATCAGGGCGACGCACGACGCGATGCCGGAAGTGCTCCATGTAAGCAAGACACGTGTGCATAAGTTAACACGTTTCTGTATTCCCCGCAGGCGTTGACTATGCGTCTCGCTCGGAACCTCATTTACGGAGCATTTTTCTTTTTCATCTTCCCTCTAAAACCGGGGTGGATTCCTTCAGGACCTAAAGTTATCCATCCATCCATCCATCCATCCATCCATCCATCCATCCATCCATCCATCCATCCATCCATCCGTCCATCCGTCCGTCCGTCCGTCCGTCCGTCCGTCTATCTATCTATCTATCTATCTATCTATCTATCTATCTATCTATCTATCTATCTATCTATCTATCTATCTATCTATCTATCTATCTATCTATCTATCTATCTATCTATCTATCTATCTATCTATCTATCTATCTATCTATCTATCTATCTATCTATCTATCTATCTATCTATCTATCTATCTATCTATCTATCTATCTATCTATCTTCCTTGCGTAAAAACTTTTGGACAAGGGAAGAAATGTGCGTTTCGCATTCATTTTATCCCTCGTTCAAGAGGTTTTGCGTTAAAGGCCAACTCCGGCGATTTTTCGGCCATGGCAAAGTAATGGTGCTTTTATGTTCCTGAGACGCTCCTGTTACGGGCCCGATAGCAAAAATACTCGGCAAATTGGAGAATGATTTTAAATAAGCAAAAAAGCGCAACACCGAAACCGAAACCCAACCGAGTGTACTGTCTGCGTATGACGTAGACGTTGTTACGAACGAACCGGAAGTCGTGCAAGGCATGCCGGTCACGCCGGCGCGGAGTATGAAAACTGTGACAGCCGGGACGACCAGCGAAGCGCCGGCCAAACCAACGCTGTCTGTCGCCTTGTGCACAGCAGACGCTCGCTGTAGCGGCCTAAGCGCCGAAGTTAGCGGTGCCCTCGGCTGCGTCACTTCCGCCGCCTTGCCAACACTGACCTCACAGACGCAATGTTGCCAATAATTGTGGGAAGCCAGGAGGGCGTTTGCAGACAATCTTTAAAATTCATTTGCAAACAATCTGCGCATGTCTCAAGCCTGTAATTTGGCATAAATGACGGAAACGTGCAAAGGAACGTACCCAGCGAATTTCACTGAGATCCATCGACCTCGAAAAATCGCCGGAGTTGGCCTTTAAGGCGACATCATGAATTCTCACCGCCGTTTGCTGGCGAGGGCTGTTTTCCCTGCCTGTTTTTCCTATACCTTTCTCTCTCTCTTGTTGTAACGCTTAAGAATTCGCGATAGCTAATTGTTGCGTTATGTAAAAGTGCGTAATTTCTGAAGAAAATTTTGTAAATGTCTGGAGCCCAAAAAGACGATACGCAAGTTATAGACTAGTCAACATCCACTGGAAGTGCCAGCGTCTTGAAAGAAGCGTTCAAGTGACTTCAGTGCTTTGTCATGTAACGACTTTTGATGGCCATGGATCTTATATATTGCCTAGTGACAAGAATAGTCAGAAATAAATTGTACGGTGCATATGTTGGGGATGGCTGTTCTTGTTTAATGTTCTTGGGACAGTCCAAGAAATAGGTTATACACATCCTCCTCGTAGTGGTCGCTAGAAGAGAATAAAGGTACCGCCAACAAGTTCGGTGGGATTACCGGGATTAGTCTCCACATCGTGGCTTAGATCGCAAGAAGAAAGCACGCTAGAACGCAGTACAGATCATAAAATGGTTTCCCCGCAATGGCAATTAGTGCCATGGCTAGGGTCATTTCATTTGTGAGGCGATTAGAGTTTATCCTTTAGAGCAAGAGTTCTTAACCGTTACAAATTGTTCCAGTTGCGCAGAATTAAAAATGGCAAGAATTTATTTGCCTGTAAAAACTACAGGAAGTGGTCTTTTTTTCACTGCCATCTCTTCGGTGTTCAGGAAAGTTCGACTGTTAAGAAAACAAGATTATCGCAATCCACCTTTCGACTAAAGACACCTGAAGCATAAAAAGGATTGAGTAAAAAACAACTTTGCACAGGACGTACAGGAGAGGAAGACAGAAGCAAATTGGCTCATGGTAAGGGAGGAAGAAAGCTTAAAGGGGCCCGGCACCACTTTTTCAGCATGGTCAGAAAACGCTGCCGATCGGTAGTCGAGACTCCCGAAAACACGCGAGGCAAATATTAGTGAGTAATAGCTAAGCGGCTCAGCGGACCAGCGGGCCCAGCGGAAGAGCGGAGAGATCAGCGGAGCGCGAGAAGAAAGGAAGAGTAATAGCTAAGCGGCCTAGCGTCGCCCCGCTCGTTGAACGTAGAACGCACCTTGCGTTCCGCTGTGGAGTCAGTTGAGCGTAGCGTGAAGGTGCGTCCACTTGGTTTCGCCGTCGTTTTGCAGCCAAGCTGACCGCGTCTCGACAAGACGCGCTTGCGAAAAACGCGAAATGTATGCAGTTCTCTACACGTCTGTGAACACGCGATCAAATGTAATCTGTACGGAAAAGATGTCAAAGTAGCACCTTTACTTTCTCAAGTTTCTTGTGTCTTCTTGTCTCCAATTTCGAAATAAAAGATCAACACGAGCTTTCGATGATTTGAATCCACTTTAGGTCATCTCCAAATGCCCTCGTCTTCAGAGGTCTTCTTATGTTGAAAATCAGCGCCGGGACTTTTTCGCCTGGAGCAGAGCGAGCGCTATGTTGGCGGGTATCGCCGACAACATGCCGCTGCCGCTTGTGTTGGGTGTAGGCCTCTTGTCTCGCGAAAACGCTGGTCCGCGCTCCGCTGAGCACGCTCCGCTGAGCAGAGGATACCAGCGGCTGAGAGGTCCGCTCCGTAAAAACGCTGATGGCCCCAGCGTGCCGCGCATGCGCAGTTGGCATCTCCGCTCGTCCGCTGGGCCCGCTGGCCCGCTGAGGCGCTTAGCTATTACTCTCTATTGTAGCGCAGCACGAGGCCTGGAATTTACAATAAATTCTCAGCCAGCCAAAAATCACTTCCTCTTCTCTCGACAAATGACGCTATTTACTCAAAATATCTGCGTCGTTGACTCAAGTTCCCCGCCATTGGCTGATTTGAGCATGGCGGGCTCGGTAGTTACTGCGGCCGCCGCGGGAGCCCGCAACGTGCCCGTGCGCGTTAGAGTCACTAGAAAAATTTTCCAGTGACTTTAGCGCGCGTGATTGTACTGAGAGTAAGCCGCGCGTTCGAAGAAAAAAGACAAGTGCTCAAGGGCAAGACGAGCGCGTGACGTACCTCCTTCCCCCGGCCATCTCTCCCTGCTTGGCTTCCAGTGCTTTCGTCGGGACGAGAGAAGAGAGAAAGCAATGACCGCGTGCGACAAATCTTTTTAACTCCGCTCCTACTCGAATGATTCTAATTTTTTTTTGCGGCGGTCGATTCGCGAGGCAAAAGCTTCTTTAGTGAGACCATTCCATGGCTACTTGGAAAAGGGTTGCAGGGCCCCTTTAAGAACATATAGCGAATATAGCTAAAAGAGCACTCACACTCTTTGGAGGGGTTTTAGCATCGTAACTGGTGGCGGGTCATTCCGGTGGCAAGGTTTTTTTCTTTTTTTTTTGGCAACCAATCGACTTGTTGCGGCTATCGGTTTATCGGTGTCATGTCCAAGTACCGACAACACTTAAGGTGAGATGCAAGATTGGTGGAAGGAAGGAAGGAAACAGGAAACAGAAAAAGGAGAAGGCAGGGAGGTTAACCAGAAACACTTCCGGTTGGCTACCCTACACTGGGGGATCGGGGAAGGGGAATAGAAAGACGAGAAATAGAGAGGAGGGAAGAGAAAAAAGAGAGAGAAAGAGAGAGAGAAAAGATATGCAGTGCATTCACTAGAGCGTGCGGGATTGCACCACAAGTCAGAGGCGTTCGCATAAGCCCGTCGTTCTCAAAAAACACAAGAGTGCTTTCACTGCTTTGTGGGCCGTCGAGAGACGTGGACGGTGCTTTAGTAGCACCTGTACGGAAATTGGCCGATCCTCCAGTCGCCGCAGTGCGTTGGACAGTACTTGTCTCTCCGAGGCAAAACTAGGGCAGTGGCACAGCAAGTGTTCGATGTCTTCTTCGGTGCGGCAAACATCGCATGCCGCGCTGTCAGTCCTTCCGATTAACGTTGTATATGCCTTCGTAAGAGCAACTCCCAACCAAAGGCGATAGAGAAGCGAAGCTTCGCGTCGATGAAGGCCGGATGGAGGTTGGAGTTGCAGGTGGAAGGAAACGTAATGTACTTGTGGTAAGCCGAACGGTGCCTTCGACGAAAATCACTTCTAGTTCGTCTCGCGCTCGCGAGAAAAACGCGCTCACCTAGGGATCCAAGACAAGAATGCACAAAGTACCGCACATAAGTTTCCCTTGACTATGTTTTGCGGAAAGAAGCGCTCTGGAGCTATTCTTTATTTCGACCGTGCGTCCCCCCCCCCCCCTTCGCTTTCACTACTCAACGTGCATCGCACCTGTAACTGATTGCAGCTCGGCCCAACGGTTCACATACGTACCGCACTGCGGCAATCACATCACTACAATAACGGGCCATATGGCGCCATAACCTCAGCGTGTCATTATCTCAGTTATTCCCATTCGCTCAAGGTGTAACGAAGGTTAAAGCCACGACCAAACAAAGGGTGAACGAATAAGACGGCTTTTCTAAATTACCGTTTTTTAAGGTAAGTTAGCGCTTTTATACAGCGCCGGTTACTCCTTTTCACAGATAACAAATTCGTGAAAATCACAACAATGAAAAAAAAATGCATAAAGAAGCTTCTAGCAAGAGTTCATGCAAGTCCGTCCACGTAAAGACACGAAAAACAACATAAAATGCAGTCCAGTCATCAAACATTATAGTTCACATAAGATGCAGTCACAATAAGTGCAGCACGCAGCGCACTGCAATTCGAGTCAGCTCAGCTAATCCGCAAAAGAGGTCAGAGGAAACAACAACCTTTATAGATTCACATGTTCCTGACTCTCCTCGCTGCACATTTATGCCAGTA
The DNA here is from genome assembly GCF_013339695.2 of Rhipicephalus sanguineus. Classification (NCBI taxonomy): domain Eukaryota; kingdom Metazoa; phylum Arthropoda; class Arachnida; order Ixodida; family Ixodidae; genus Rhipicephalus; species Rhipicephalus sanguineus. The sequence goes on along the minus strand of NC_051179.1, from coordinate 38,515,705 downwards.
AATCGCGAACCATTATCTGGATGTCCACTCTGGAAAAACACACGTCGTCGATTGCAACGGTCATTTAATAAAGAATGCGGCTCCTTTTGTGGGGCATATGGTGTGGTGCACCAGCTCGGTCAAAGAACGTATAGAGAGCGATTACATCGCATGCGTGTGCATTCTCTTCAAGGAGCTTTAATAGATAAACCGGACGCAAGATATTTATTGGGGCCGCAAGATTCACGCGGAGACGGATTACCAGCGAACATGTATTCGCGTTTGTGCTTCATATTCCGCTTCATAGATCAGGTGCAAAGCCATGTAAGCTAGCGAGACTTCTCGCAGCAAATGCGTTCGCACCAAGAAACAGTTCAATAACTTCATCACCCATAATGTGGTTTTCTTTTTCGTTTTTACACTGAGTAATAAATGAAGATGCTTTGTGCCTTAGAAATAAACAAACTCCGTCATTTATACCGTAGTCAATAGGTTGTTCTGGATCGCTTACCGTTTCTTTGTTTTCGTATCGTGGCCTCCGAGATTAGTTTCGGTAACGTGCAGCCGGAGCCGATCGCGGAGGCCACGTTTACACGACAAAATTCAAGCGTGAGACGCGCGGACTTCTACATTTTGCTCACCGAACTTCTCGCATGTAGCTTCCACAGAGTTGTACCTGATGTATGAAACGGAGTATAGACCAGAACACAGCGAATTCCATGCGCATCGCCATATTTGCATCGCGCGTCGTGCCATCTATCGCACACGCGACGAAACAACACGCGCGGGCTGCCACGCCAGCAGACGCTACACAGAGCAAACGTGAAACTCCCGAAACTCAGCCCTGTCGGAGAGCGTGTTTCGCGTCTTTTCTAGCCTGGACATTTTCGCTGATTTTATTGGAACATCAAGAACATCTTGCTCATGCAAGTCCACAATGTATACAGTACGTGCTGAGTGGGCTGCGGAAGCAAACTCGTCAGGTACGTACGCTGTTACATTTGTAAAAAAAAAGCGTTCTCGCTGTAGTACGCGTGAATCGTAATTGTAATGCAGCTCGCGAAAGAGTGAAACGATGTTTTATTGCCCCACATTACAAGTTGTGCACCAAGTTTTGTGAAAGCTCATCATTTCAGCATGCATCGCGTAATAGAGTACGCTTTACGGGTAGTTTCGCGGAACGTAATTTTTGTTTCACGAGCGCTCTTACAATAATGCGTCTTGCTCACGAAAGCTTGCTATCAGAGAGTATAACCTGCAGTATCGTTCAGCGATCTCTTTTGGAAGCTACCTGCGCGATTTTATTCTTGTACTGATGGTGATTTACAAGCGAAACTGTGCTACTCTTAGTTAAGCCGGTTAGCTACGCCTGCGACGTAAAGGACACTGGCGTGAGTACTGTTTACTTACTTGCCAATATATGTATTATGTGCAGCTGGATGCTTCGTGTCCAAATAAATTTGGGGACATCAAACAGTGAAATGAAAGCACGAAATTCTGGCCAGCTGTTGACGAACACCGTACCATTTACTACCTTTTAAAGGCGAAAACTTGTAACCTTGAAGGCGTGGATGCCATCAAAACAACTAAAGCTTAACACTACGTTGAAATTGGCAAAACATGCTGATTGCTTGTGCTTGAAAGCACTACCTTGCACTAGATTTTCGTCAAAGGAAACGCTCAAAGGTATGAAGTGCACCCCCACACAAAGCTCGCGCCTGCATTCAACCCAGCTGCGTGTCACGCAAATTAGGTTCGCAAAATGAAATAGGTGCAGAATACACGCAGTTAGTGTACTTACTCGCGCATTTTCACTCGGCTCCTAGTTTTTTTGCTTGAATCACAGTTATCCACTCGCGGCGAAGCTGAAAACACCGCACCAGCACTATTTCCGTGGCGCGTCGTAATCGTCGCAGACAACGCTATTATCCTCCTGTTGCGCTGCTTGTTTTAACATCCAAAGACGACGAAGTAATGCCTTGACGAGCTCTTATACGCTGAAGCGGCGTGAACGGGTACATTTTTGCACTTTAAAGCCTCAGAACTGCAGCTTGCCCTGTTTACTTGGTGCAGCCCGCGCGCGCCTTGGCATGCCAGTCAGCCCGGCGTATGGGTGCGAGAGTATCCACTCGGCTCGCCAGCAGCCTGGGTGCGAGACAGGCGTGCTCTGGTGTATAGATGCATGTCCGCTCATTTCCCCACCGTGAGCGACTGCAGACGGTGACATCCTTCCTTGGACTCGTGGTCTTTCGACGCATTCTCCTCTTTTGCACGGTCCCGTTTTCTTTATGTGTATTTGTGCTGCTTTCGACGCCTCTCCATTTTTTAACAGCGAAGCTGTTCTTAGTTGACTATTCTCCAGCGCCGTAGTAACGCTTAGCGCTGGAGGCAGGCAGTGGCATAGGCAGAAATTTTTTAGACGCGAAAGCATCTTATGCTTGGGACAGTGTCTGTTCTGCGGCGTCTGCACCCATACTGCGCATGCGCCAACTCTCCCCACTTTCCTCGCGTGAGCGCGAGTAGGTGGGGTGGAGCATAGAGTTTCCTAAAATTAACTAGAGGGGGCTCTGGCGCTGCGATCGTTCATGGGAATGATGGGTAGTACACGGATTTGCCTAGTCTTCGTACTTGCGGGCTTCGAACGCACTTGTGGATTTGTTTATTGCTGTGTTTTCGTTTTCTTCTGATGAAAGAATGGATCGTTGTGAACTTCGTGACCAGATTTAAATTGGTGAGCCTAAAAAGGATAAAGTGGTGAAGTGGAACTGTTGACCTTTGCTGAACTTCGTCTTGCTACAAAGCGAATGCAGGCGACGCGTAGCCAAACGGAGCCGAAAGAACGAAGTTTAGACAAATCTGTTTACTACCCATCATTCCCATGCTGGCGGAAGCGCCATGCGTTGCAGCTCCCATAGACACTAGCGCCAGAGTTCCCTCTAGTAAGTATTGCAGGAAACTCTATGGGGTGGAGGAGGTGGCGTGAGCGCTGCCTCCGCTTCGTTCCTCCTCTCCCGTTTCTCTCTCTCGGCCATAGCTGTGCGTTCGTATATAAAGGCCGAACCATATAGAGCGTTTTTGCCGGCGTTTTCCCGGCGTTTCGTACGCCGGCGTCCCTCGACGTCGACGCTACCGGTGACGGTGGCCGAAACGTCCACCTCTGGACGGTCCAGACATCACAGGCGGCAGCGTCGACGCCGGAAGCAGTTCGATGGACGCAGAACCAATCAGCGTGCGGCTGGCAGCGACTTCCGCTACGTAACGGCGTCGTCGCTGCTGCCAAAATGGCTGCCGCCCGCCTCGGATGTAATAAGTCGTCGCCGTGCACTGTGTGGCCCTTATGTTCTCAACTGATGCTTGTATTTGACTTAGCTTGTTCCCTAGAAGCTTCGACAGCAAAGCGATCGTGATATCTTTGAAGTCTTTCCGAGTGCCGTACTCAAGTTCATCGGTAGGCTTAGCAGGAATGAGTGTATTGGCCGAATACGTGGCCTCAAAGATGTACGGCAGCTTCAAGCTCAGAGGCCATATATTACAAGTTTATACTTCTTCTTAATGCCAATAGCTGGCGCTACAAGTCAAATAAAAAAAAATAGACTTTTCGGTGGCGTTGTGTCACTGTGACTCGTTTTCGGCACCACAGGGCTGCTAATGAGACATAAAAGCTATAATCAGGAATATATCTTGTTGGTCCATTGACGGAAACTGTACACTGCTTTACGAGGTGTCAGGTTCATTCCCTCTGGTCACACTGTGTGACGCTGAGCTAACGCTCTTCATATGGTTTGCCGCCCTCTCTGACGGCGTTGATGCGACGACGCCGAGGGACGCAACGCCAGGAAACGCCGGCAAAAACGCTCTATATGGTTCGGGCTTAATGCGGCGCGCGCTCGCTCCCGTTGCACTCTCCTTCGCAACGGCGCTACGGACGCTCGCGAAGCTGAACGTAAACGGCAACGCCGGCAAGCGTTGCGCTCAAGGAGGTTTTAAACTCCTTGGTTGCACTCTCCTTCGCAACGGTGCTATGGACGCTCGCGAAGCCGAACGTAAACGTCAGCGTCGGCAAGCGGTAATTCAAACGCCTCGACAACCCCCGTCTTATATGTCACATAAGAGAAACGGAAACTCGATGCGCAACCCCCGCGATGCTTTCGCATCCCACCATGGTTGCCCGTAGGGGGAGATGATGTGTAATTTTTTTCGGGTGGGGGGGGGGGGCACCCCCTTGATCTGACGTGGGGTCCGGACAGGTAAGTGTAGTCGAGTGTCATTTCGTGCTCTGTAACACATGGGAGAAGAAAATTTTGGGGAGGGGGGGCACGGGCCCGGTGTGCCCACCCCCATGGCTACGCCACTGGAGGCGGGTATGTCATGTGCAGCAGCAGCGCTTGCAACGCTGCATGCGTTCCAGCGCAGCCTTGATAGACACACGCGTTTCGGGCGAGTGGTGGGTGGAATGGGCCACGGCCGCACTGGAACGCTACCGTAGCGTTCTCCGCTGTCTCCTGAGAGTAGGCCCTTGGAGGAAATACAAAATAGAAAATCGGGTGCCGCTTCATTGTGGTGTTCGCTCTCCCAGGATCGCCAAGACTACTCGCACTCCCGAGGAAGATCAAACAATGTAGTACACCGATCAAGAAGATCATAAGATGCAATAAAATCACTACTAGTCCCAAAGCTTAATATAGAGTGTCAAATAAAGAGCAATGAAACAGCACAGATATACTTAGAAAAAGCTTGCAGAACATAGAAATAAATGAAAAAAAAAATCACAGCATATCCACGGAGTGAATGATGATGAGTGGGCGAAGCTGCGGAGGTTCATCGGCAAACCGTGAATCTTCCGTGAATTCTGCCCAGTACATCATCACCGACGTGAGATCGGGCGCGTTTATACTAAAGGTTCGATGAGTTATGACGACTTGCAGCTCACTTTAATTTTACATGTACGCTGTGAATTTTCATTGTTTAGAAAACCATTGCTTTAGAAAACATCTGGCGTCTTTCGTTAAGCAGCTGGCGTCTTTTCGTTTTGCTTTAGAAACATCTGGCGTTCTTTCGTTTTGCTTTTAGAAAACATCTGGCGTCTTTCGTTGGTTTATTTCGTCAATCAACGGCGTTTTGAACAAAATTTTTTATTGTTTAATCACGCACAGGAGAAATCTCACCAGGCACTACCTTGGAGGTAAACAATGGCTGCTAATGGGAATGAGACACAGAAGAAGTCGGCTTTTAGCTAACACTTACACTTCTACTTCTACTAACGTTTCCTACTGGAACATGCCAATGGCTGCTAATGGGGAATGAGAGACAGAAGAATTCGGTTTTTAGTTAACGCGCACGCTGTGAATTTTTTATTGTTCAACAACGCACAGGAAAAATATCCCACCGACACCACCTTGGAGGTCAGGATCTGGTACTAGCGTTACGACTGGTTACGCACTACTACGAGGGACGAACGGGTGCCGCCTTAAGGAGCTTCGCCCCTAAAAAAAGAATAGAAAGGCCTGACGAAAGGGAGCATCAGTTTCGATGTTTCGACGGATTTCACAAAATAGAGCTGGCTGCATATTTTTTTTTGTAGCGTTCTTCTGCAGCATAAACAAGCTGCGCCGTCTCGGCGTCTCACCTTCTACGGTTTCTCGCAGTGTTCTACGTCATACTACACCAGCGCCACCACACAACACCAGGGCAAGCGCCGCCGCGTGAGCGCACTACACCAGCTGCGCCGTCTTCATTTTTTGTCTATATTTTTTCGGCTACATACGGTGTCAACATACAGACGCGAGCCGGCAAACCGCATTTCGTCATTTCGCGAACGACACAAAATGTCGAAATACCTCGTCAAGATGCCTGTGTCTCAGCTTCTGTGCCTCGTTTTCCCTTTCCGTGTCCATGAGAAATTGGCGCTGTTTTTGATCGATGAAGACGAACAACATGGACAAGGGGCTAGATGGTGTTGTACGTAAAAAAGAAATTCAGAAATTACATTATAAGAAGTTCTTATACGGGCATAAAAACGCGTGAGGGAGGGCCGCTTTTCACACGTTGGCGCTTTACGTTCATTCAAACGACAGTTTTGCCTATACAATTAGGTCTATGCATTTTAATGCTTATTGCCTCTTTCTTCAACGTTTTTACCAGTCGTAGCCACACGCTACCACCCATATTCATATTTGTCTTTTTTTCTAGCTCTTATTTCTCAGAGAATGTGCCGTTTTCTGCCAACGACACAATCATAAAACTCCCAGGGTTCTTTATGCATTTGTCTAAGACGACTCGACTTCCGCTTCTTCTTCTTCTCAGTCGATGTATCGGTCCTCCCCTGAGTCCTTCCGAAAGCTTTCTACACCTAACATGGTTTTGTACTGCCTCCAGGATCGGAGGCATTGGAAGCTTTCTGCGCCTCACCTGATTTTGCACTGCCAGCGTGACCGGCGCACAATTGACCGAGAGATGATGTGATGTGATGACGTCATCATTACACGTCACGTTATGTAGCGTCATGCTGGTACAAATTTTTGTGATCTGTGACGTCATGATGACGTCATGCGATGACATCATTGCCTGTCGCCGATGCTGAAGCCGAAGGTCAGATTTCGTGTTTGATGAAACATCTAAGGCTTCCGCCCTAAAATAGAAACGAAAGCAGTTGTGCGCTCAAGCATAGCTAGTTCGGACCGGCACGCTCCGTCGACGAGCATCGGTTGGGTTTAGGCAAAGAAAGTGCTGATTTAGATCATTCAGATGATGCCTTTCACGCGGCACTTCAGAACAATGTTACACTTAGCCTCACTGTCATTATCATGACAAGTGAATCACACTGTCTCCTTCAGGGAAGAATAGCGTTAATCCGTGATTGCATAGTAAGCTTGTCAACTACCTGTCTAGCGGCTCTTTTACGAGCTTTTTTTTATGGAAATAGAAAATAAATGAAGGAGTTGTTGTCACCATTGCTTGGTGACGGCTGCCCCTTTCCACATAGTTTGTTGTTTAGACCGGAACCAGTTAGAATGAGTCCCACACTACCAGCAATAGTGCTCCATATGCTTGAGAGACTGGAAAATCCAAGCCTATTTAATCCGTGGAATACTTTATGGAACACAGGCAACCCTTGTACTATCCACGTTAAGCATGCAACTGATGCTTCCGTACTTTTTAGTTATCTTTTTTTTATCCCCCCATTTTTTGCTTTCCTTCGCAGGATAACGAACCACATGTTGCGCTCTGATGAAGATACCTGCATTTTCCTTATGCTGACCTGTATTTTTTTTTAAGTTTCACTCTTAGCCGAATCACAGGATAAACACACAACTCCGTTTCACATTTTCTTCAGATTTCATTCACGCAGCTGTCAACGGCGCATTCTCTGTCTCTCTCTCTCTCTTTATTATTTTTTTTTTTTTTGCAGGGGAAGGAGTGACGTCCTCGCAGATAGCTGAGATGGCCCTTTTGTTCTTTATAAATTGCGACAGTATGAAAGCGTTTGCTGCTATCCTCAAATTGTTGATAAACATGAAAAAAAAAGAACGGCAACCCAGATAAATGATTAACGTACTTCACAACTGCTTCGGAATGAAAGAAAACAGCGTTGCATATGAACAGCTTCACAAAATGTCGTCGATATGCATAGAAGTGGTATAAAAAGCAATGTAAAGTTGGCACAATAAATTTCGCAAGTATAATTGGCCTCTACATTCATGCTTATTTAAAATACAGCCTACTGTAATGCGCATAAAGTGCAACTAGTGTGGAAAATTGCTCGCGATTATAAGTGATTTCGAATGAATTCCGTTAATATAATTACTCTTGAAACACAAGTTGAGGTAACAGAAACAAATCCTGAAAATTCTGCTGATAGAATTAGAAACCTTCGCGCATTCCTGAAAAAAGAAAAACGTAATTGAACAACTGCGACGAGTCTCAGGAAAAAAAAAAGCGGAAGTGCGCATTGCAAGATAACGCCCTTTCGCTTCCGATATCGAAGCAGTGAATACTCTCTACAAAAAAGCACGGCTTATTGCTTACGGTACGACGGTATGACTTATTTTGAAAAAGCAGCCTACAAGGGAGCGTTGTGTAGCGGAAGTTCAGCCTTGAAGGAAGATTAAATTCTGTCAAGGCTGACTTTGTTCGCACGCGCTCGAAACCACTGCCTTCCGCTCTGTCGCGTATCAGGGATAAATAACATGCGGTGCTTTTGTGGTCATGAATATTTTAAACAATGTAGACGACGTCGTGTTTCGGCGAAGAAGCAAGAGTACATTATCCGCACGTGCGCGTCCCCGGCGGATAGTTATGCAACAATAATTGGGAATCTGCATAACCGCCAATGAGCGCGAGCCGCCGGACACACAAGTGTCGAAGTCGTGACGTCAAGCCACGTGATCCGCCGCGGAGAGGCGTCCCAGCTGCGCACGCTCAGAGCTTCGCCGCTGTGGTACCACGTGACCAGACGCAGGCTTAAGGGCCGCTTCGCCGGCGTTTGGTCGCTCACGTCTCGCCATGGATGGCGCGCCGGCTGGGCTGTCTGTACGTGCGCTTCAGCGCAAGCAACAGGCTGAATCCAGTCATGCAGTCGATATAGCTACACGGAGGGCTGCGACATCTCACCCTAAGGCAAATTTGCCCTCTGAAATGCCGGAACAAAGACAGGCCAGATTATCTTACAAATGAAAATAGGGGCACGGTTAATATAATAATATCTGGGGTTTAACGTCCCAAAACCACGATATAATTATGAGAGACGCCGTAGTGGAGGGCTCCGGAAATTTCGACCACCTGGGGTTCTTTAACGTGCACCTAAATCCAAGTACACGGGCCTCAAACATTTTCGCCTCCATCGAAAATGCAGCCGCCGCGGCCGGGATTCGATCCCGCGACCTTCGGGTCAGCAGTCGAGCGCCATAACCACTAGACCACCGTGCCGGGGCTGGGGCACGGTTACTATCCTTCTCCATTTCTCCGAATGATTGAGTCACCCTCCAGTTTTAATGAGATTGCAATCTTTCGTATGTTTTGCTTTCAGCATTCAGTGCGCAGGTGCCCACTCAGTGCGCATGAAAGCTAGATGAGACGCGCGCTGAATAAAAATGCCAGACGGAAACATTTTGCGTGCGTATAATTTGTCAGAGTGCACGTGTTCTCGCACATACATAGACAACCTGCGTCAGTTCCCCATGAACATTTTTTTTTTGTCTTATGAGTCACTTTTTCTTTCTAGCCAAATATTACGGTGATTTGTCGCTCGCGTTCAGCCGCTTCGTTTCCGCCACGTGCCGACACTTTCGAAGAATATATTCCATCGAGCGCACGTGACTTTCCAAGAGAACGAGTGAAGCCATTTCAGGCGAAGGTATACGTGTATTTGTGCGCCGTGAGCATATCCCGCTGGATATTGAATTTGTCATTTACAACACCAGCAGGGAACGTTTACATGATATGTCGATGTATCACAAAAAAAAAAAAAAAACGCGCGGAAGGTGACATTAAACTTCGTTGCGTTTTTCACACATGTATGACACACACAACCCTTTTCTATTCTCTTTCTTTTCTTTTTCCGCTTGCTGAACTCTTACCGCGATCATCTTGATGTGAACATTGATTTTTTTTTAGGGTCTATGCTTAATTTTTCCTGATCTCTCCTCAACGTATCCCACCCTTGTCTCTTTTATCTTCTTCTTTCTTTGGCTACGGTGTATAGCTCCGCTTTCCAGTCACTGTAGAAGTAGCTACACGCTTGGCACACGTACTGATAGACATCAAACAAACTGAAGCAGGGGTCGGTGTGGGCCGTGCAGACTCACGTCGCACACATGTATATTTAGCTGCCATTATTACTCATCTATAGCGAAAAAAAAGGGGGAATATGGTTACAAATAGGGTCGGACATTCCAAAATTATAGATATAAGTATAGCCACAACACTAGCGTGAGAATCGAAAGGTTACTAAAAAGCACTGTCAAACGCCTATGGCAACTAACAAAGCAAGTCCAGCACCCACAACTACGTGCACACATAAAAGAAGAACGTTAGGCTCCAAGAATAAGTTCTACTACGTTCGGTTTTATGAATAGCCACCGCGAGTTCTCAAGGAACGATGTGCAGTTCTGTGCTACCGCTGACTTCAGTCTACAGCGTTACCAGTTTATAAGTTCTCTGCGGTGAATTCCCTTACTTGCACGACAACAAATAATGTAAAATTTTTTTTCGTTTTGACTTTTTTACCGACTCGCTCCGATTGGGTAAGCTGCGGCGCGGAAATTTACGCATATTCGGGACGGCCCAGTGGCAGACAATTTAAGTTATGGGTGCACTCTATGTTGAGTAGTGACACGTACTTCTTTTTCTGCTTTTACTTTATAGGCCTCCTGACTCGCTGTACTCCTACAAAAAAAGAGAAGAATTAGAAGAAAATTCTAGGTCTCATTAGTGGTCTTCCGCACGCAGAGCAATGTAAAGGAGAGCGAGCATAAAGCTGAAAAGGGTGCCTTCCTGAAACAACACTCAAAACGAAAGCGGTAAGGGCAGTGGCAGGATGCATCGGCTCTGGCGCGGCGGGCTGCGCTGCCGGCCATCGTGTGCTGCCTGATGTTCGAAGCATGCGATCATGTTATAAAACAGCTCGTGATAAGGACAAGTTGTTACCAACCAATAGGGACTCGTACATGCACTTTACCCTCTATATAGGAAAGAAAAAGGTTAAATGTGGCCTTCCTTTCTCTCACATCCGCAGATATATATCGGCGCTAAACATAGAAAATAGCTAAACATAGAAAATAGCTAAACATAGACACACAGCGGTTCGCTTCGTTTACTGTTTCAATAATATCTGAAGTTGAACGTCCCAAAACCACGATATGATTATGAGAGACGCCGTAGTGGAGTGCTCCGGAAATTTCGACCACCTGGGTTTCTTTAACGTGCATCTAAATCTAAGTACACGGGCCTCTAGCATTTTGTCTCCATCGAAACAAGGTCACCAACAGCCGGGATTCGATCCCGCGACCTTCGTGTCAGCAGTCGAGCGCCATAACCACTAGACCACCGTTGCGAGGCGTTTACTCTTTCACTAAGAGTTGTAACTCTAACTCTGTGGTCAGTATAGCTCTTACCAAGGTAAGGAAGCGATATCCTAGAGCGATAGCCCGGCGCATTTAAATCGTGCGAAATTTTCATGCCTGGCCAGTGAGCGACTAGTGAGATCATAAAAGTCAATGAAGCGCGAATCGCGGTAACCTATGAGAGTTCATAGGCATTGGGCGAAGCGTCTACTGCACGTGGTATGGTTAAAGTTTATCTAACAGCTTTATGAAAATGGCGATAAAGTAGGTCGACAGATGAAAGGTGATGGAAGTACGATTGGAATTTGTGGGAGGGGGGCAGCGCCGTATGTTGTCGAGAGATGTTGCAGAGCCCCTTTCAACCTATTCTGCGTCAATCGCTCATCAGCGTCATGGCTTTCGGTGGAGACTGAAAAAAAAACTATTACGTACTGTCCGCTTCTGTTGTGGCTTCGCGTGCCTCGATAGGCGTTGTGTAACCGCTCATCCAGCCAGCCATTCAAAGGAGCCTCCACTCCGGAAGTCAACGCAGCATCGATACTGCGCAGCCGATTATTAAACGCGGTGCATCATCCCTCGTGTCACTGAGGGCTGTCGTCGTCAACCGATGATCTGCAGCCCGAACAATAACCTGTTTACACGAGCCTTAGTTGGCTGTACTCTTTGGGGCTGCGCAGACGTGCAATAAACTACGGACACTCATGTGACCGCTGCTTTATTAGCCAAGAAAGAGCACCTTTCATCTATTTTGTATTGCTCTTACTGCGAGAGGAATTATATGAACACTCTCGGCGAGTTTTTGCCGTCGCCGTCATGTTGCGTATAAAATCCAAATCGATCACGTCGCCCCGCGCATCGTATATTCTACGCGCTATTAAAAGCGCGCGAGCGCGGGGTGACGAACGTGGCTGAAGCAAAGATGAAACGAGCCGGCCGTCTCCGTCGCACGAATGGCGCATGCGATAAGCTCACGTCGCTTGCGAGGCCTGCCAATAATGGCTGCTCAAGCAAACAGGAAATGGCCCGCCCATCTTTCGTGGGTCGAAGGAGCATGAAGGGGTGCCTTATGGGCGGCGTCGCTCGAGCAGCAACTGCGAACTTTGATCATGAGGGCGCGGTATACATTCTTAAACACGTCCTGGTTGAATGCTGGCTATATCCAGGAAACTAGACGAAGAATGTCCGGTTTCCTGGCTATATCTAGCACTTTAAACGGGACCTTATTACTAAGATTGTAGAGCTTGCGCGCGCGCTATCTCCACAGCCATCAGTAGGTGGCTCATATACGCGCTGTGCTTTCACCACTTCGCATTGCGACGACAGACAGCACGAAAACCGCTTAGCTCCCTGGAGCGGCCGTATTCGCTTAAACCAGCGGTTTGTAGAGTTACGCGAGATCACATTCAAAAGAGCTAGCTGCTAGCCTTACTTCGTATAACACTCCAATGTGTTGCTGTCGCATTCACTGCTTCGTCCTTATGGCGAAACTGATTTTTTATCGTTTTTCTCCTGTAAAAAAAAAACCCGTCGTAGTACATCCGGACCATAGGAAAGCTAGGTGCGTAAGCAGTACTAACATTATTATAAAGATTAGCATTTTTACGATAATCCATGCACCTTTCGGTCTCTGTCCAACAGGTCCGTAGCTACCGTTCAAGTATAGTCACGAATTAAAACTATATAAAGTTTGTCATCTATACTTCCTCACAACTGTCCATGTTCGTCAGAATTACGGCCCACTACTTCATATGCCACTTTGCGAATGCAAAATATTCGCTACTTGCATTTTTCCCTGAGACTTTGCGTTCTTCAGTAACAACAATGTCTTACATAACTGTGCGCACCCACTTCGCTATTTTCGCATTTCAGAGCCGAGTTACATTTTATGCAGGCTTCGCGAAGCAGCTTTCCCACTCTTGATGCCGGCTTTTCGTGGAATATCTGCAGGGTTTTCCGACGAATTGTTTCGCAAGGAAAAAAATCTAACTTTTCAACCTTCAATGCGATGTATTCCGCATAGTTCGAAATGCTCCTGGGTCGTAGGTATGTACTTCAAGCACCTTGCGAAAGCGAAAAGAAAGGCAGAAACAACGGAAGGCAATGTCGTAAATCTCTAACCTCGCGTGAACTCCAAAAGCTGCACTGCAAGGAGAGCCAACATCCACCGAAGTAAATAGCCTATAGATCCACCTCGACGTGTGAAGCGACTTATACGATACTGCAGGAAAATGAAATATAGGAAGAACTTACGGTTCGATTCGTAGACTTTACGTAGGCCGAACTGTCAAGTATTTCTTGCTCGTGATAAACATTCCTTGCACGTAATTTTTTCTTGGCTACACAACCATTTTGTCGCATATCCATTATGTAAGTTCGCGTATCTCTGAAACATCATTTGCACACGATTCATCTGCGTCACTGTCCATGAAACAGTGCACCTATGTGGCCCAGGCGTCTTTGTGCACCAGAGGTAGCGC